>NW_009228374.1:0-6698 GCF_000690835.1 Fulmarus glacialis
CAAGGGTTGGCTGGGACCCCTGCCTCCCGCCAGAAGCTGGCCTCGGTCCTGCAAAAGCCGAGGGGGGCCCTGTCCCCTGCCGCCTCTACCCGTTGGTAGCTGGCAAGAGGATGCTAAGCCAGCCTGCTGCTGCTGAAACACAGCACAGCGAAAAAGATGGGTGTTCACGCATGAGCTATGCAAAAGTCTAGAACATGTGAATATGGCTGGAGGTATCAGGACAGGAATGTTACTGTGGATTCAGACCAGCCGCATGAGACTTCTCATTATGAAGTAGAATTCAAAAGCTTTTAACTACTCATTTCTGTTTCTGGCAAGACTAGGCATCAAATATGTACTTCTTCATTGTATTTGTATCAAAATCTTCTAGCCTGATTTTTTTATGCAAGCTGATCGGGACAATGTTTCATTTATTTAGTATAATTTGGTACATTGAGCTAACGGCAGGATTGCCCAGCTTCCAGTCTTCACAGGACTGCTGTACCAGCTTGCAAAGGTTTTCTGTATTTTCATTTTCAGAAACTGAGAGGCTGAGGTTAAAATTCAGCATAATCCAGCTGGCTTCAGACTAGCTCTATAAATGCTTCCAAATTTCTTGGGCCCAAGAGAAACAATGCCATGCAAGTAACACACTGCTTCTTATTGTACTCTCTCAGTTTTAGTTATAATTTCCCTGAAGACTTTGAAACTAACCTGTCTTGCAGGATGCTGTAGGTACTCCGTTACTTACGCACCGTGATACGCAAAAATTGTTATGCTCTATAGTGGCTGACCTTTGTGACTTTTTCTTTGCAATGCTGGGAAGTGGACTTCTGCACTCAAGTATCAGGCACTAAACTTTTTTCCTAGCAAAACTGTGAGGTAAAATGCCACTGCACAGCTGGATACACAGACTAGGTGCGAGTTTTTTCAAGGTTTATGCACCGGGATGCCTTAACAACTGACATTTTTGGTATGGAGGAACAAGCCTTACTTACAGTCTGGTCATTCAAAAGAGTTTGAGGAGAGAGGAAGGAAACAAAAAATTAAAAGAATTTGATACAGTCTACATGTCAAATCTGGATTTTTGTAATACTCACATGCCGTTTGTCTTGCTAGATGGATTTCCATCCTCTTTAGACCTCTGGAGACCAAGACGTAGACTCTATATCATTGAGGCACAGCTTCACCATCATCACCTAATAAAGAATATGTGTCATACCAAACCATTTATTCTGTGTACAGGCACAAGTGCTATTTCATTATAAAGCAGCAGAAAAGGTTTACTGTTATAGCCAGTAATGGTTGCACACAAGAAACTGAAAAATTCTAAAGGTGTGAAGATATTTATAGGGTTCCCATCAATTGTTGGAAAGCACAGTAGCTGCCCCTTTCCGTCAGCATTGGACATCTGCTGGGCTTCAAATAGAATATAGATCAAACATTACTTTCCATCTTTCATTTTGAGTATTCATCATACTTTTTAGAAAGCACTTGATCATATTTAGTCTTTGTCAGATTGAAGACCTTATTATATTGTAATGCAGGTTTTAGATTCAGTAAAATAAATACTAATACAAAAAGAGATAGGCCTCACTGAAATTGACTTTTTTTTGTTCATCAATTAATTTATCAGCAAGTGAATAAACCCTTTACACTCTGTGACTGTGCCTTTTGTATTGGTTTATGGCTGTATGATTTGTGACCATGTAAAAGTGTTGTGACTTTGACAAATGATATTTTGACCTATCCACTAATTTTGTGTATGTAATTAAACGTAATTGCCTGGATCTGTTGTCTTAATCAGCTTGGGGGAGACCCTTTTCTCCTTTTTTTGTTATTCTGGATTGGTTTAAACCTCTGACACTGAGGATATAACTGCCATCCGTAATTTAAAATTGTTATAATAAACAGTTAAGCACCATTACATCTCCTGAAACTAAAACTAACTATCCTCCCCTCCCAAAGGCACATGCAGACAAGGCATATGCAGACAGACAGATTCAGTAACTGTTTTCTGAATAGCTGTAGCAGCAACAACAACAACAACAACTGCAACAAAAAAATCCACTTGAAAGAAATCAGTAAGGGGTCACCAAGCACATGCTGGACAAGCACCGAGAATATGGCACTGAGAAAATCCTAGAAAGGAAGATTTTTAGCCTAAACTTTGGCTTCAAAATGATTTAAAGCTCGAGGGAAGGAGTATCTTCTGCTGTTTGAGTCTTCCTGGGTTCGAGGAGACAGAATTCCAGCAGTCATTGTAAATAAACAAGAGCCTGAATGAAAGATATTTTACTTCATCATCAATTTGTTTTCCTAACAGAAATAATACACAGGGCCCCCAAGTGTGGATAATTGGGTTAGGAAAGAGAAAAAAGTAAGAAATACAGAGAGAAAGACTCTAATACATATAAACACATATTTAGCAAATCTGCTAAATTATAAGAGCTGGGCTTTTAATTGAAAACAGAAGGAAGAAGAAAAATCCAGGCCATCTTTCTCTTGATTTTAAACATCTTTAGTTAATATACCTTCTGGTTTGTTGCTTGACATTACAGTATCACAGCACTGCATTGACCAAAAAGAACTATTTAATAGTCTGATCTGCTACAGGACTTTGGTGCCACTTTTTTTTCCAAAAAAAATTAGACCCACAAAACCAGTGTTTAGTTGTTGCCTGGTCCTGTAGGCAACTAATAATCACGGGAATAGTTTTTGCCAGAAAAACCCGCTGTACACCTGAAGTTCAACCCCTGGAAGTGTACATTACTGCATATATGACAAACTTGCTGACAGGCACGTAAGCTCCAGTGACTTTCCCAAGTCAGGCACCCTCCTGCTTACGTGTCCCAACAATGTGGTAAATTGCTCCAGACTCCCACAAAAATGGTCAAGCAGGAGATTTTTCGGGAGACATGTCTGTAAGGTGGGAGACCAATTTTCAAATTTAATCTCTTCCTGATGTGGAGCAGGCTCTTGAATGCTCCTTGGCTGGAACCTAATATGCCCACCATGTTGCTGAGCAGTCTGATTTGATTTTGCTTTTGGTGACTCTTGTTTAATCTGTTCCATTTTACAATTAAATATACATAGTGCTAGAAAAACCAAATAAATTCATCTGTAAGTTGGTGGCTAAAATGGAGGAACTGTGCTTGCTCAGAGCCTTGCTTTAACGTTGTGCCCAAACTGCCTCTGCAGTTTTTTGATTTTCTGTCTGGTCAGGTTTAAAAAGCTGTCACAAAAGGCTTCTGGCAAGGACAACAAATGAAGTAAAGAGATGATGGGTGTTGGTATTTGTGCTATTCTGGGTGTGGTGGGAAACCTTTATCCAAAACAAAATTATTCCAATGTTGCGAGATCTTTTGATAGATGGATTCCTTCAGCTGAAAATTATTTGGCCACATCCATTGTTGAGGACCTCCTGAACTGTTTTATTCTCAAAGAGCACAGCTATATTGGTAATTTGAAGACAGAACTCAACAAAACAAAGCAATGAAAACGGATCTTTCCTGTGGTCAGATTAACCAGGGTAAAAAGATGCATAAAGATCCCATATCATCTATCAGAAGTCATTCAAGTGCCTGGACACTTTGCATGTACCAGATAGCATTTCCAAGCATCTCCTTTTATCATCAGGCATCACTATGCATTCTGCAGCACAGTTTGTGCAACATGCTGTTCATTCAAGAGTTGGTCATCTTTAGACATTGTAGCATCGTAGAGAAAATTTTATATCCATTGCTTTTGGTATTTCACCAGCAGAGTTCACAAAAATCACGGTTTCCACTCTCTCTCCAAGAAGCTTGAAAAATATTTAAAAGAACAGGACTTAACAAAGATACTCCTAACACTCCACAGTTCCTGGCCTTTGGAAAAAGGAGCCATACCTATTATCATGTATTGTCCATCACTACGATGAAGAGCAAAATTGGCAGAAATGTTTTTCTGCACCATTTTCACCAGCTATTTCACACAAGTGACTGAAAAAGTAATCACAAAGGTCTGTAAAAGTAAATGGTCAAAGATAAATTGGGTTATAAAAATACATGAAATACACAAAATAAAGTCATTCAATGATTTCTAGAACAATTATTTGAAGATAACTTTTTATACTTAAGTTATGAATAGATGGCATGAAGATTTTACTTTTATGTTACTAGTTTAAAAAGTGTCATTTTAAAATTTGAATACAATGATTGCATGAGGACAGAACTATAATTTTATTATCATTGTATTATTTTGAAAAAGTCATTCTTGTGTATTTACAGTGATTGGAAGCAATTATTTGAAAAAGTCATTCTTGTGTATTTACAGTGATTGGAAGCAATTATTTCTACTAAGGGGAGCTTCTACTTTGCTTCTAATTGAGATTAAGAAACGTTTATTTTTTCAGTTTAATTTTGTCCAAGATCAACAACGAACAAAAGTTATCAGCAGTTAACATTCTGCAACTAATGTGAAATCCAAGAAAGATTTTAACCAATGGAGAAATGTCAGAGCTGCAGGCCACTGGGGAGCTGGGGTGAAGGGAAAAATGTCATGATTTAAATTACTTTGAAGATACATTTTGAAAGAAAGATACAGGAAATTGTTCTGATTTCTGAACTGTTGTTTATTATAAAACTGATTAATTTGCTTCCCTTGCCTCCTAAGCATATAAAGATCAAAAAGTATTTTGTTTACCAAACAAAAAAAATCCCTAAGTGAAGCACAATTGAACTCTCACAGAAACAGTCTCTGACGTTTAAATATTAGCATATATACTCATTGTTTCAATATGGCTGTTCATAAAATATAGCAAAAGACAAATACATACTCCCTTTTCTTTTACACAGTACCACAAGAGATAATCAGTCAGCATGTGAAAGAGTAGGTTTCCTTTTCCACCCTTCTCTAAAAGGGTTTGAGCCTGATTGTCCTTGATTAATTCCCCCAACCTGTACATTACTGTGAGTCAGGATGGCATTCTCTCCGTCACTTCTATTTCACAAAATAATAAAGCACACTTTGAGCCAGGAGGATGTGTAGTAATGCTTTTGTAACCCAGTGATGAGGGCACTTCTGGTAAAATGAAATCACACTGAAAACTGATATTTACATTTAATATATTTGAAATAAAGAACTAATTGGGGAATATATATGGTACCATATATTCTTGTTGATTTAGTCTCCTGTTTCTGCTCTCTCTCAAGCTCACAACCGTATGCTTGTCTCTTTTTTTTTGTTTTGTTTTGGGGGGATAGGGGACTTATGACCATGCTGGTTTTTTCTGCCTGAACAGATATACCCAGACACCTCCAACAAATTCAAGCCTTAAGCACAGAAACACTTTGTTCTAAATCCCTTTGCTGCTGATTGATTTGGAATAGGACTGAGAACTTTGTTGGTGGTTTTTATTGTCTCCAGCTATTTGCCCCATAAAATAATTTAACTGAATTAAATATTGCTCTTTTGCTCAGTGTTGCTGCAGAGACAGGATTGGAGCATTTTGCCCAAAACCAACTTTTACTCCAAGATAGGTGGATTTTGTCGTGATAAGTTTTGAACAAAACCTAGTACTGAACTGCATGTATTTTTCCTATGTTTTTTATATGAAATGTGGCTGACAATTTATTTATAAATTTAAATGTACGAATCACTTAAGCTGCATGTATGAGGGAGCAAACCAAATCCCTTCCTGCCAGTTAGAGCATTTAACATTGCAGTGGCTTAACAGTTTAACAGTTTAATTGTAATGGTGCAGTCCTGTCCAGTTTGACCCTGTGAGAGTCATTAATTTCTTGTTTACTCTCTGGAAGAGAAATGGCTTGACTTAGCCATATCAGCCTTTCTAAAGTTAGGTGGGAATATCCGTATTTTTTCAGTATCACCATTAAAAGTAGCATCTTTACCAACATATGAATTACAGCAAGAAGTCAAGATAGAAAGGGAGAAAAATGTTTGAATATGAGAATTTACGGAGAAGTGTGTCCCTGGACAAAGACCTTTCCAATGAAAATGCTCAAGATTTGTTTGATTGTTGTTCTTTGTTTTTTTTTTTTTTCCCCTGGGGAGTAAATTCCATCTGCCCAAGCATCCTGATTGTTTGTTTGAGTTGGCTGGCACAGAAACAGTATCACAGAGATGCTATGACGTTTAGGCAGTTAGAAGCATTTTTTTTCTTCTGAACATCTAGTAGGAAATCTTTAAATAGTAAGAATAAATGAAGGACATAAGGAGTGCCCTGCTGGGTCAGACCAATGGTCCATCTAGCCCAGTGCCCTGTCTCCAATGCCAGCCATAAGGAGGCTGCACAGGGAGCGCAGGTGAGCCGGCCACTTTCTGCTGTCTTTTCCCCTTGCAGACTGAGCTGCAGCCCAGCAGAGGCCAGCCAGGACAGAAGGACAAGCCCAGCCCCACTGCCTGTGTTCATGGCAGGGCCTGCTGGCCACAGCAGCACAGAAATGGAAATCCTACTGCCTCGCTGGGGGTTGAGGAGAAAAATCAAACATTTACTGTCTGAACTGCTGCAATCACTGTTGGTATTGCCAAGAATTATATCTCTTGCTACACCTAGACTCCTCAGTTTATCCCCCCCTTGAAAGGGAAGGGACAGAGGAAAGTCCTTCCTGTTGGCTTCTGTCCTGTTCCCCCCTTGCTTCACCTTTCTCCTTTGCTCCTTTTGAGTATCTAAGTAAATTCTTTTTGCTTGTTTGTTTGTTGGGGGGGGGGGGGGC
>NW_009228374.1:6726-23513 GCF_000690835.1 Fulmarus glacialis
CTCCTTGATCATGTTGTCTTGCCCCAACCTGAGTCCACACAGGAGAGGATGGGGCTTTCAGCTGTGGTGATAATTCTCTAAGATGTATAGGAAGATGGTCATCTTTGTATTGGGGGATAACACCCTGACAGCAGTGGAGAAGGAAATCTCAGTGTATAGTATCACCATCCCCTTTGAGTCTCTATGGTTATAAGTAGTCTTCATCCCCCTTCTGCATTCCTCTTCTGCGTCCCCCCTTGCCTTCCCTTTTCTAGCCTCACTGGGCCAGTTTCCCCCTCAGCCCTCTCCCACCGGGCTGCAAGTACCTTGCCTTCTACCACATGCTCTCCTTTTGCCGGCAAAACATCATCCAAATGCCAGTGGCAGCACACAGTGTGACGGAGAGGAATAGAAATGTTCTTTGTCACCCTTCTTTGTCAAGGAGAGATCCCTCTACCCGGTGAACTGTTCTGCAAGAGCCATATGGTGCTAAAAAAAGCACCCCAGACAGCCCTTTGGCGCAGCAAGGAGGAGCTCCAGTGCCCCAGACAGTGGATAGCACTGACTACATCATTGTTGTTGACTCACTTCAGCTGAATGTCACCCTTCCTTTGTAACACTATCCAAAGAGCCCACCCAGGTGTAGAATCAACCACCTACACCCTTCCCATTATACCCAGTAAAGCAGACTGGAGAAAAAAAAAGCCACACAGGGTTCTTGAACAGCAAACTAGAGGAAACCGTGTGTCTGGTGTGGAAGAGGATTATTTCCAGAGGGTACACCATTTCCTTCCTTCCCCTGCCTTCTGATCCTTTCTCTTTATACATTGCCATGTGGCCCTCAGTCCAGATCCCCTAGCCAGTTATCTCAGGGAGAGGGACAAAACCAGCAAGTTTAAATCATGGGCCTAGCACATTCCTCACTAAGGAGGGAAAAGTCTCAAAACACCTGAGAAGGTAACCTGTGTGCCTGTGGCTATGGCCCAGAGGTGGCCCAGGAGGTAGAGCTGGCTACAGAGGCACAGAGAGCTGCAGGGAGCAACTCCCCTGCTGTTCCTCCAGTTGTGGAGCTCTTAGCTGGGGAGGTTCCTCAGGGGTGGTTCCCTCACTGTTGTGTCATCAGCACCTCCACTCACCACTGAGGCATTGACGCACCAGCTGCCAGGCATTTCTCTGCTCTGATGGGGGGGACTTGGCCTCTTTAGGGAGGCTGGGACTCTGTAAAAGACACAGGGGGAAGACAGCTCTTCCCAGTGGGCCTCTGTCTTTGCACTGTCCCATCTTTGCCTAGAGCATCAAGGTCATGACAGCACCTGGATGTGATGCCAGCATGGGGCCCCACCACCCCTACCACTAATCCTCCAATGCCTGTGCTGTTTTAGCAACACAGGTACCAAGGTTTTCATGCCCCTAACCTACAGCCAAGGTTAGCTGCAGTGGGGGAGCACAGCCTGCTTCCGCCTCCTGAAGACCTCTCTGGCAGAGTGGCAATCCTGTTCCCTCCAGACCTACATGCTTACACGCTGCAGGTTACCCAGGCCATGCTGGTCACCTGCTATACCACCAGGCCCGCAGGGATGGATCAATCATTAATTTGCTGGTAAGACTTCTGTAGACTTTGTAGGTTTCTGGCATGACCTGTGCAGCTTAAAGCGTGCACGCTTGGGGCACATGCAGTTTGCAAGTATCAGCCTCATATGTTTTACCAGTGATGATGTCTGCAGGGCCTCATCTCTACTCCCTATTGAAAGTGTTTGGATACATAGGAAGAGCAAAGACTGGTAACAGTACATCACTCTACAAAGATGAAGAAATCCTTAGTGGGTTGGGAAAATGATACAGGTATCTGTGCTGAGATATTTTGGCCATTGAACAAACTAGAAGGCCCACTGACAGTGAAAAAGATACTGTGGGTATGTAGAAGCCACCAACTTTAGATTCCAGATACAGTACGTGAAATGTGCATTTTGCTTACTGGAAGGAAGACAGAGATCCATCAGTATCAGACTTGATGTCCTATTAATGTTTGCCTGCTTTATCCTTCACAATTGCAGTAAGGTAGATGGTGACAGACTATAAACTCAAGTGAAATAGTCAGATTTCAGCAGCACTATCACCCTGCAAAACTAGAAGGTCCTGTCTCTGAGAAAAGCAGCAGCTGAGAACCGCTGTGAGTTACATAGCACTGGTATGACCAGTGCGGTGAGGTACCTTGAACTAATAGCAATGCTGTGCTCCAAATCCTGCAGGTTCAGAGCTCGTGTAAGTGAGCTGGGAGAGGTGCATGGCTGGTTATGGGGATGAGAAATATAGGAAGTAGCACTGTCCTGACCCCAGAGTTAGGGGGTGAAAGGCATAAATGTTTGACTTTCCTGACTTCCCTGCTTGGGTCTTGGTTGTCCCTGTTATGTACTTATTTGTCTGTTTTTTAAATCAAACACATATGAAAAAGGATCTATGGAACTGCTTCTACACATGCTGGTCGTCTTCTTTACTCACAGTTCCCTGCAGCATAATCAGAGGATTTCAGATGTCTTGACTGGCCTGGAGCAATCTAGCTCCAAGAAACCCATTTTCAACCTGGGACAGCCTCTGCCATGATTGTGCCCCTATATTGGACTCAGCCTCTGCTTCCCACATCATCCTGGGTCTTCAAAGCTGTATGCCATGCTAAGGATGAGAGGTGGAGGAGAAGAACAGGTCTACTTACTTATGCCAAGCTGCTTATGACTGGAAGAGAGCAACAAACGGGGCTGACAGTGACACTGGTAGAGCATCTTCATCCGAGAAGACATGTTCAGGTGCCAATACAGAATCATCTGCATCAGGATCTGTAACATCTCACACCATCTGTGCCACCCTAGTAAGTGACTCCTTAGCAGCAACCTTTCTCCTGGAGATCTGGTACATCCAGCACTTCTGCCTAGGTATAGATGTTCAATATGACATGCTACAGTGAAATACAGAATGATGTACAACTCTCAGGCCTTGCTTCGGCTGAATCACATGTCTTTTTAATGTGGACAAAACCAGACAGAGGCATAATAATTCCACTGATCATAGGTAGCATTCCCCTAGAGAAAGGATTGATGCTTTTAAGGGATTTGGGGGGCAGAAGCCCCCAGGAGCACCAGAAGCCAAAGGAACAACGGAGGTACTGGAGATCATGCCTGTGGTACAGCTAGTACATCTAGAGCACAGGATAGTTTTAGATAACACAGAATAACTTCTTGCACAGTTAATCCACTTTTTTTTTTTTTCTCCTGAACAAATCTGAACTAGTACAGGTGTATAGATCAGACAGAAAAACTGTATTATTTAGCTATTACAATTCTGAGTTGGTGCTGGGAGTCCTTTAGTATCTCATGATACCACAGCCTAAAGGTCTTTATCCACATCCTGATAGTGCAACTGGAACACTCTGAAACAGAACTGTTCAAGGATCAGTAAGAATATTTAATTCTGATTTTATGTTGGCATGACTAAGCATTCTATTTCTTCTATTATAGGTTGTTAGTAATTCTTTTTTCTTCTATATAAATTACTCATACCCTGCTGTGCAAAACAAGGTCTTCATAAATTATATCAGCATGGACAGTTACAATCCACTTATTAAGAATTAATTTATGTCATCCTACAACCTCAGTTTTCAATAGCAACTCGTTCTAGATGGCAAAAATCAACACAATGTTTAAAACAAAGATGTTAAGATTATTAATTTTTATTATTATTATATTTCCTGTAAATTTCCAGATAAATGTAATTAAATGTATGATTCCACAAGCACATGAAAGGAAGGAATGGTTTAAAAATTGATTCATAAAGGAAGATTTAATTAGAATTACAAAGGACAATGAAAGCAATGAACTTTGTCAGTTGGAATATGGCTTTTTCATAAGTAGATCTTTGAAGAAGGTGCTCATTAGCATATTTCTATATTTTGCCCGGGAGCATTTCGGCCAGACTTATTCAAGTTTCATTAATATTTTAAAATTTGTGGCAAAAATGTAACTTTAATTATAGGGTTGGATTATTTGAAAATTAAAATACTGCCTTTAGCTGTACTAAAAGAGCACTCAGAAGAGACCTTGTGAGAATCTTATTTCTCCTTAAATCCCACAAGATGGAATCAATTTCTATTTTAATTAATAGCTTATTTGCCAGTCATTTACAATTCAGTGCGTAGCCTTGACTGTTAGCACCTCTAAATACTCATTCCTCACTCTGGGTAAGTTATTTTCCAGTATCAGGAAAAGGGCTGTGACGCAGTATCTTTTTTTGAGGCAATGATGGCTTTGGGAATTGATCCGTGTGGCACATTTGGTTGTATCAAGGAGAGACGGATGTGGTCGTACAAGAGTAAGACCGTCGCAAGGATACCGTGATGCGGATGGGCTGCCACCCCCACCAGCAGCAGCAGCTTCCAGCTCTGCACCTGCAGTGCAGGCACTGCAGGAAGAATCGTCTTCCGTCATTTCTTCTTTAAACTTAACGGTGTCAAACGTTGATTGAATGAGATCAGTCAAGCACCAAATTCTCCTCCTCTACTTCCTTCTGTCCCACGCTCCCCCCCTTCCTCCGCACTTCTGCTGTCCTTCCACCAACAAGCAACCAGACCCCATACTCCCTCTCTCTCACAGCAAGACCCAGCCCTTTGTTTTCTGCCTCTTCAATTTTGTTATTGCATGTACTTACCTGCCTCATACCAGGACCTCCGACTCCTCCTCAGTAGCAATCTCTTTACAATTCCCTAGCTTCCTGCCTCACCTCTCAGAATAACTGGGCACATATTTCTAAGTAGATACACCGTTTATTTATCACCTTTTTGCTTGTATAGCATGGGTTATGCATTAAAAAATCCTACATTTGGCAGCAGCATGGGCAAGGGTATACAGGTGGCTGAAAAATATAAAAGGATGTTTATTACGAACTCCTTTTTCCTAGGAATCTCCCATTTCATCAGTCTTCCATACCCTGCTGTTCTGCATCCAGTAATCTCAACTCTCTCTTTCCTCTGACCCACAGTTAAAACAGAGTACTTCTGCCAAGGACTGGGGAACATGCTGCAAACCCACACAGCTCCAGCTCCAGCTCCAGCTCCAGCTCCAGCTCCAGCTAAAGGAGGGTGTGTGAGGATCTGAGTTGCTGCTTTGAAGGAATTGCACCTTTAAAGGAGTGCAGGTTATACACATCAAAACACTGACCTGTTCTCTGAATGCTTGTGTTATAAAACATAATTAATTGCTTACAGAATGTGGGGCCCCAGAAAAGGAAATTCAAGAAAGCCGTATAGTAAACGTTTTGCAAAGAAGCTTTCAGGTTTGCAAAGACTATTGGCGCTTTCCGAAACAGTGTCGCCAACGTCAGCCAGGTAGGTGCCATTGAAAACACCACCAGGGTAAATACTGAAAGGTCAGCTTCCCTTTTGTGCCAGTTGTGTGTGCCTGTTCTTCAGCCTTCTTGCTCTAAACAGACTGATATCTGTATGTGTGCAAATATTAAAACATACATTCTTACACTGGTGCCAGTGTCTGTTTTTCTTAAAGAAGCAATATTTATATATGCAAACAAGATAGCTACAGAGAGTATGGACTGCAATATTTTCACACCACAGTTCCTTCTTGCCTTGAAAAAAAGGGAAAAAGGGACAGGTCTTTCCTGATGTGGGAGAGCTTTGGGATCTTGGCATCTTTGCAGTAGTATGGTACCTGACCAATCTGAGGATAAACTTTGTGAGCCATACCGTCTTTTGTGACTGGTCCTCCTGAGGATGCTATAAAATTTAATGCAGCCAAGTGGAAGCAACAAGTTTACTCAAAGTTTCCTTCCTTTGGAAAAGAAATTTGATGTGGCTTCGTTTTAATTGGTTTGTACCATGCAAGAAATACAGTGACTACAGAGGAGGTGTGAAATGTTCAAAATGCAGTAGGGCTGCTGGAATCACAGTCTGGATCCTGTGGGGGACAGGGAGTTAGAAGGCTTCAGGTTTTTTGGCACACATCAAAGAGGGTGCCAAGGAGTCTGTGGCTGGCACAGTATGATTGTGCAATTGAGATGTATATCTGGTAGGGTCAGTGAGCTGGACACTTGTGCTACATGGGAAAGGTATCACGGTCTGCTTCCATTATCACTAATGAACTAGACCTGTAACTTCCCCGCATGCGAGTGCATGGCTAGAAAGGGGAGATTTTGATTCCTTCATTTCCTCTGTGCAAAACATTGATTCAGTAATGAAGGAAAAAAAGGACCTATCCCTCAAATATTTCTGATAGTCTGTATGCCCTTTGCAGTTAGCAAATCAAAATACTGCTGTGTTTGTGTTCTCTGCTATTGCTTGTCAGTGTTGTAATGGAATAGCACATAATTTCTGGTCTCTGGTCTAGCATTAGGAAAGTAAAGTTTTAATATTTGAATATTTGGGGGTTTGTAATATATTCTGTAATAGATCTAATAAGTGTACAGCAGTTTTTTAAAAAAAAAAAATCTCACCATAGCACTTTGAAAAATAGTAAAATGATAAAATACTGCCACTTATGTGCAAAGTTGTTAGGGTGCGTAATAGGGAGGTTTTATTAAAAGGTGCATGTGCCTGGGGTAAATACTTCTCAGAAAATTTTCAGAGGTTGAAAGTTTTTTGGGAAGATTGTGAAACCTGATCCTTGCAGTTTTGGTGAAAACTTGTGGATGACATTTTTTATGTATTGTGGCATTTTTCTCCTAAATTTTTCATATCACACGAATTTACAACTGAATTACTATGTATGAGTGATAGCATACCACATAGTCAAAATAATGTTATCATAATAAAAAGCCACACAGCATTAATGTGGTGACCCACCTGAACTGGGCAAATTTTAACTCTACGCACTTTCTCCCCTCAGCCACGTTTCCCTTTCACAATCATTTTCTGACAACAGGACCACCCACTCACTGACATATGATAAGGTTTTGAAAAATGACCTGTCAGCAAGACTCACATCTATACTTAACTAATCATGATAAAAATAACTGAAATTTCTAAGGTTCCCAAAATATACATTAGAAAAAATGCTCTGAGGGAGCTATATAATGCATTATTTCCAGATGTATAATAAATTGCATGTTTCTTTAAAAAATGCTAAGAAAGCATTTTCTTCCAACTTTTAAGACAGTTTAAGAGACAAAGGCACATAAAAGAAACAGCGTTAAGTGCAGGAAAGATGGTTTGGCATTGGTAATGTCTATAGAGATTGCCATAAGAAAACTAAAGGTCAAAGTCCTAATTTTAAAGCTTTTTTTATAAGAATCTTTAATTATAATGTATATATTTCCGTATATAGAAGAGTGATTTAAAACATCCAAGTGAAAATATTTCTGTTATATTTCATAATTCCCATATCCAACTGCTTATCCAACTACCATACCTCGCCAGGCTGCTGCTCTCAGTACAGTGTCTTCATCAGGTCTTAGAGGTATCTCCATGCCTGCTCCCAACCTTCCCTTCCATGTGAGATGCGACTCCCAAATCTGTTTGGGAAGCCTTTATTCTTTCTTGGACTGCAGAAATTCTTCAAACCAGGCTGTGGACCTGTGTTGATTCAATGTTTCCTTAATCTCACGGTACATTTGGTAGCATAAGCCAAGGCAAGCTCCACACGTCTCCTGCCTAAGCGGAAAGTATCCACTTGTCCTGGGGAACCCTCAAGAAGGCCAGCTGGCAGTTCAGGTCTCGTGAACAACCATCTATTCTTGAAAGAGCCTAAAAAAATGCCTAACCAGGACTGATACATCTTGAAGCATTTCCAGAAGACTTGTATAAATAACTCATGAAGAGTTACATACATCTACTGAATACAAGGAATCCCCTAAGTTTAACTGGAATGTATTGAAATTTATTTGTGCAGTATTCAATACTAGATCCTATACTTTGTGCACTTACAACCATCTTTTATCAAATTCAGGATTTTTCTCCAGTTAGCCATTCAAAAATATTTTCCACAATTTGCTCACCACAATATTGTTTCAACAATTTGTTGCCTGCCAGAATGAATTTTCTCAGTCTCTTTCATTTCATGGCTTTTCTTTCCTTTTTTGATCCTGAAGTCTTCTTCCCTGCGGCCTTTCGTACGCTCACTGTCCTTTCCCTTTCCTTCTTGGAACAAGGCAGGCATATGTTTCACTGTCTCTCTTTCTTCAACTCCTCACCAATTGTTTTCACTTTCCTGGCCTTTATTTTATCATCTTCTTTCCACTGTATCTCCCTCCTCCTCCACCAGCCTGACACGGTAGTTCAGGCTAATACCATTGCATTAGACTCAGGAAAACATGTCCCCTCCAGCTATAAACGCCAAATGTAGCAAAGGCAGAAGACAGCCAGGTCATGTTACACCGATTGGATTTTTACTAAAAGTTTGATTGTTAAATGGCAAGTGCCTGTATTTTCTTTTTTTGATGTCTACTTTTATCTTTACCCTTCAAGATGCAACGCAGTACAATATCAATTAAATGTCACTGCTACACAAGAGTTAATAAAACAGAAGTAGAAGCTGCATAGCATGTAGGAAGGGTATGGAGCGTCTGACAGGTAATACCGTGTCTCTCAAGTACAATCACTTTCTGATGTCGTGCCAATTCTCTTTACATCCTTGATTGAGACCCATCTCTTCAGTCTCTCACTTGGCTACAGAATATAATATGGATCCTAGCTCTGATGTTCTTGATTTTTGTTTTTGGTTATTAGACATACTATGGAATATCAGTGAGTGAAGCAAGCACCATTTCAGATTTCTGTAAGGAACTGAAAAATGTAGTCTGGTTTTTTCAGATGTTTTTTGTTCATTCTCTGAAAGCATCTTCAGTGATCTTACAAGAGTAACAAACTGGTATGCTTGTTATAGTATTTCTACTGCTTTGAGTTCCAGGTGTGCCCATTTAATTGTAACCATTTCAAAGATGATTTGTCTTTGAAGGAAATCCGTAGATTTGTTACTAAGCTCTGAAAACAAGATGGATGGAAAGGAAATTCGTTGGTAAGCCTTTAAATCCACTAAATGAAATGTTGATTTGGCACAGGTAAATTGGTGAGCTGATGAGAAAAAGCTGATGAAAACAACCCATAATGAATTAAATTACATTATTTGTAAGCCAAGATCTCCTGGTGAGGAAACTCTGATTTCAGTGCACCTCGCCTTTTTTCTCCATCAAAAGAACATCTGTAATATTTCATTAATGAGATAATCCTCGTTACTTAAAAGACTATCTTAGATCTATGCAGATATAGTTTCAGAGAGATACTTGCTTTTTGAGAATTAATTGTAGTTATCAGAAAACTATTAATAGAATCTGGATTTATAATTTGCCATTTTTTAAGCAATCTAACACAGAACTCTGATTTTGCATCATCATCTTCTTTTCATACCTACAAGAAGAATATTCTCCTCCAGGTCAGGGCTGTACTATAGTTGGTAATTCTTTGTAGTTTAAAATAAGAGAAACACTCTTGTCTCTGCTTGTCACTGTTCCTTCCTGGAGTGCTGAATAAGATACCTCATTTGCATTTATTAGTTAGTGCTACGTCTCTGCCTTTTTATTCTGCCTTTCTGTCTTCTTTTATATGACTTTTTAATTAAATCTTATTCTGTCCTTTCATTACTTATTAATGTTTTCATTGGGGAAGCATGGTTTTCACTCTCCTCACAAAAGCAGAGTCAATTTATTTCAATTGACTTTGAAATTTAGCTCATTTAGACTTAGTTATCAGTAATAAAACAAATAATCCACTTGTTAACTATGCGAATTGAAATGACAATTTCAGAACACACGTTCCCAACATAGTGTCAAATGGCCACACCTGGAATGTGGCTTCTGCTTCATGAACAAATGAGCTGACTATTAATGTGCTAGCATCTGATAGAGGTTATTCATAACTTCTAAGTGGGAACACTTGCGATAGGTAGCTAAGTAAGGATGATCTCACTATTTCATCAGTTATGACCGTTATGAAGATGACTTTGAACATCAAAGTTAACCTCCTCATCTTAGCCAGCCCTCTAAAGAAGCCTACATTGACTATACAGGAGCTCAGACTCCTAGTTTAGGTGCCTGAAGGTAGGCAGTGGAATAACCTCTTTTCTATGTCTCTGCAAATAGCCAGATCTCATTAAATGCAGTATTCACAAAGATGGTTTAACTGTAGCTCTTGTTTTAGCCACATTCCCATGGAGTAGTTTCCTGGTGATACCTCCAAACTTCTGCTACCTGCAAACCTCCATCCACATTTCATCCTGACTGCTACATTTCTTGTAAATTTGCCTCCATCGAGTAATGGTTTAAAGTGAACACCAGCATTTTTTGTACTTTGTCTCTATTCCTGATCTTCTTTACGTTGCCATTTCTAGCACTTTCGGTCCTACCATTATAATCAACAGTAGATTGCAACTTCCTTCTACAATTCCTTCCATCTACAATTTCCTTCAGAAAATATTTAATCAGTAAAACGTGAAAGCATCTCATTCTGCCTACTTCCTTCGGTTTTCTGATAGCTTCCTGTTTGCAGTGAGCAATTCAGGGAACATAATTTCTTCCAGTATTGACAAAGACTTAGCTTACTTCTAGTTCTTCATAACGCCATAATGCAGAAGAGTACAGGTGAGGGATTGCTCCTTTTTTCTTGGCTTGAATCATATGGCCTAGATCAAGGTTATAGGAAATTTTAGCAGTCTGACGTCTGTCACATAGCTACTGATAATATATGATTCCAATGGCTGCCAGGTTCGCCGTGGCTGGCTGCCACATCAGTCTGAAAGGAAAGAGCACACACAAGATAATGTGCAAGTAAGAACCTCTTGTTTTCAGAGGGACTGCAACATAACCCTGAGGGGCTCTGTGTGGAAGAGATGTACACGCTTTTGCCACCCAGAAACTGAGCTCAAGTACCATCAGCAGCTTTACAGTTGTAATCCAAACAAAAACAGTCTGTAGAGTGAAGTGTAAAAGTAGCTCACACCAGTAAAAAGTTGCTGAGTATTGTTGAGGTATGCAAGTGGATGGGTATACAAGAGGAAATGATTTTTGCAAAAAAAAAGATTCCAGTGCTTGCATGAAGGGAAAGGTGAACTTTTTCAGAGAGGTTATTGGAGCTATGAACTATCCTTATCCTTTCTGACTCAACGCTCTGTTTCAAGCTTCTCCTTTTCCATAGCTTACTGGCTCTCGACTAATTATAGGTTAATATGTTAAGAAGCAGTCGCACAGAATTGCCTTCTGTATATTGGATTTTACATGCTAGCCTTTGGCTGCTATCCCCACCACAACATCAGGCTGCTTTTGTAAGTGGTAAAAAAGACACACTGGGCAGTGAAGACAAACAGTAATCACCACTGCAGCCACAGCCCTACAGTGGTGCAACCACAAAACTAGCATTCATAAAATAAGGAACTACATACAAGAAGCTGCCTACGCTGAAAAAACAGACTTTTCAGATGCTAGAGGTATTAAATACAAGCATGAGCACATTTTCACCAGGGTTCCACAGGAGGTAGCAGTGATATCTCAGTGGCTAAAATACTGTGGTGATATGCCATTTTATGGCATATGGCATTATAAGACAACCCTTTTAATTTATTGGCTTTAGCTCAAAAAATGATGCAGAAAACTGAATATTGAGAAGATGAGTTGTATTTAATTGCTATATCTGAGAAAAACAAAGTTTCCCAGAGAAGCAGCTGCACTTTACTTATTGATACAGTAGTGCTCTCACTTTCCCAGAGGCCCTGTGTATAAGACTGCACACGTGGTCATGTATCAGTATAATCAGGTGGACACAGGGTCCCCCAAGTCCTTTGGCTTGTATAGTGTCACGCATGATGTAACATCACATCATCTCTTGTACTGAGGCACTAGCTCTCATGTGGGATTAGTGGTAGATGACAGAGCCAGCCAGGCAGCCACACTAGGATGTGGTACTGAGGAGCACGAGAGAGGAATTTGCGATTCCTTACTGACATGGTACAGAGTCTGATGTGGTACAGACATTGTGGAAGACAGGCATAAGCAAATCAAATAAGTGTTTCTCACACAGAAAATCTTGCAGTTGCTTAAGAGCCTTTCCTCAGCCTCTCCTTCTGTCTAATGCAGCATTTGTGAATTTCCTAGTTTTACTCGAAGGTTCATAATGTTTTCAAGTTTGTGTTAGTATGTGTTGGTACTGGTAAATAGTAGCAATTTGCATATGACTGGCCTTTTCTCACTTTTTTCTCCCTTGCACCTTGCAGTAGGTAACCGTACTCTGCATGAACGGGTGTTGTTCAGTGTTGTTCATGATTTTGTCCATTAACACAGTGTGGTATGCTTTTTAAGAAGGTGATATAAGCCACGTTTTTAAGCACAACCACTGATTTTCAACGTAAGTTTTTTCACATGCCCAAACTTGTCATATAGTCATTATGAATACCAGTAAGCAAACAAGACATTTTTTACTGACTTCTTTCCCTTTCTAGTATATATATCCATGTAGAGAACTTCTGAGCAAGGGAAAAGAGCCAAGAGCCTTTGACAAAGAGCCTACTAGCTTGGTAAAAGTTTTGATTCTTATTTCTGTTCTTCTGTTGTTTTAATTTGTGGTTATAAAAATTATGTCTTGCTAAGAACAATTTCCTATATTATTTTGGTGTTTTGGTTACTTAATCTGCTAATTTATGAGGCGTTTAACTAGAATTTTAAGACCTGTTGTGAGGGTATAATGGGAATATGAAGTAAAAATACATATACAGCTATTACATTTGACTTGTTCATATCAGCATCTGTCACTGATAAAACACAAAGCACAGTTTTAATCTTTTGTGATTTTGCAAGGGGGAAATGCATTGCACTAAAATAATATTCCTATTTATTAATTTCTTAATAAAACTGCAAGTACAAATACAAAATTACATCAGTTTTGAAAATACTTTCAACTTCCTTTAGCAGAACTATCAAACAATAGATTTACTGGTATTCCTTAAACAAATTTCTTCATTTGCTGATGCAGCTAGGATTTTTTAAGCTTAGTACAAACTAATTACTTTTTAATATTTTCTTGGATTCATAAAGACAAATAAATATCTCTGATTTTATATAGATTTTTTTCTCAACCTTTAAAGTGTCCACTCAGACTGAATTTGTATATATATAGATAGTTTCTTTATAGTCAAAGAGAATGGCAGACTCCACCCAGGAAAGGAATATAAAAACAACAAACAACAAAAAAACAGACCTTTACAGCCAGCAGCAGTTACAGTATCTGGGCAAATAGCCAGGTATTTTACTAATTTCCAGAAAAAAAACAAGGATCTGTAACATGCATTTAAAGTAACACAGATCTGGCACGAAGCCTTCATAGTCGTATACATCCCTTAATTGTATACCGGTCATCTACTAAGTGAATAGAGTTGTTTCCATTTCCTTTTTCCTTTGAGCTCTGATTGAGTCATCTGTCACATGGTGAACATGTGGAGCCTGCAAGCCTGAAAACAAATCTTTCACAGAGCCTCAGAAAATATACTATGTCTTGCAAGTCCAACCATCATTTCTACATGATCCTGGAATTTCTACTTGACTCAGCTTTTACTCAACATGCAGCAATTCAGGCTTTTCCCTTCTGTTTTTCATGATTTCTTAGGCCTTCAAAAAAGCTCAAGCATACACTTTCACTTCTGCAAATAAACTCAGTGATACCTGTGAGTACTCAGCAGCTCTCTCATAACATTGTGACAAGTTAAAAAAACCCAAAACCAAACCAAATGGAGATATTTCTTAATGTTGGTCATATTTAAACTATGAAACTCATCATCATGTGGCAGTTTAGATGACAAGAGTTGTTATGGGCTCAAAAAGTGAATTGACAAATTCACAGAGGGAAAAAATATCAAAAGATATCAAACACAAATGTATCTCTCATGCCTGAGAAAGTCCATGAGGCACAGATTGCCAAAAACTGGGAAATTGTATCTAGAAGTATATATGGTTGCCTTGCTCTCATGTTTCTCCTAAAGCACCCATGCTGGCTATTTAGAGAGATGCAGTAATGAACTAGATATACCTCTGTGTTCTTTATGTTCTGCATATTATGCAGTAAAGTTTAGATGCCTAAAATGTAGGAGAAAAAATAGAGAAAATAATTGTATCATAAAAATATAATGTAATGCTAATTTCTGGAAAGCACTCCAGGAATCATACAACAAGGCAATGAGGCATACGGTACCCACTGTTTGAGATCGAAACTCACTCCCTGAAATGCTAAAAGCTAATCATGTAGATTATTTACTGTTGGCTCCTGATGGTGATTTGGCATTTGACCAGTGAGTAATTCACGGATCAGGAGGGCGATTTGCTTCCTCATTAAATGGATAACAAACATTTTAAGCAGATGCTCAACATGAATACAAACCAATAATAATGCACTTCCACTGTGAACTTTTGAAATTTATGGATAATTTCACAGATACAGCATAGCAGCCCAAATACTTACTGGCAATAGCTGGTTAGATAAAGTGAAATAGCCATTATATTTTTATGTTAAAGGGTATACATATATCCCTTTCATTGTCGGGGTCTTCATTAGGCCCTTCCTGGAGTAGCCTCATAACGTGTAGCAAAAACCATAGGTATTAATTTAGTACCTGAATTATTCTCACTGTTTGCCCTGAGAAAAGATACTGGTTTTATAGACAATGTTTCCAACTTGTCTTTCACAGAGGACCATTTGGTATCCGAAAAAGTTCTTAAAGAAATTGTGTCTGAATGGATACAGTTAATGTATCTCTTACAGCGCCAGCATTTTAGGACTTGTCTTGCATTGGGAAAGATTGTCCCTGAGCTTTCGGTGTGACTCATGAGCTTGTAGCAGAGAATCCGAACTACATAATCTATGAACTCTTTTTTTTTATTTTTCTGTATTAAATCTCAAAATTTCTCACATAATTAATATTTCTCTCCTATCAAATTGGACCCGATTACAGAATTTCTAAAATTCAGTGAAGACTTTATTAAGCAAAAGCGGGAATGATGCAGATTATATAGGTTAATATGAGCACTGTTACGGAAACTAAGCTACATAGGTAACTTGGCAAATCAGTGATAGGTTAATCTCAGAATGGAAAATTCAGGGTCAGTAATAGCGGAAGGCACGATTTCAAGTAATCAGAGCTGCTGATGGCTTCTACACTGAGGACAGCCACTCAAAAAGTTCTAAGAATTTTTCCTTGACCAACACTGAAAATAACTGCTCATTTTGCAGTTATGTTCAGAATAATAAACAAGATATATTACAAAGGTGTATCAACAGATAATGCTGCAATTAAATATTATAACTTTACTATTTACTTATAACATTACATTACTTTTGGTCACTTTTGGTTACTTTTTTATTTAAAAGATCCAGCAGAAGGCAATTCAAATGATTAGAGACTTGGAATGATTTTTACATGGAAAAACAAGATCTGACAAGACAAGCATTTACAATAATCAATATTTTAAAAGGAGATTGCTCAAATGTGTTTGAATTATTTCACAAAGAAAGGGCATAGGAACATCTGAAAGATTTTTTTTTTAAAATGTTACATTTAAAAATAATAAGGAGAAGAATGTGTTTACAGGCGTAGTTTGGGACCACTGACAAAAGCCAAACGTGTAGGAATTTCTCCTGGCTCACCAGAGTCCTATAGAACCACTTGTCAGGGAGCACAGGCTGGCTGCAAACGTGCTGCAGACCATGGGCCCTTGCCTCGCAGACCCCAGTGGTATACGGACGGTACTTTGGGAACCACCCGTCTGCACACTGAGCTGTGGAGCTCCCTGGCACAAGATGTTACAGAGCAGAGCAGGGCTTTAAGGAGGATTCAGCATTTTTACACCTGTTAAGAATGTCTGCAATTCCATTCAATAAAATACAATATATGTATTACAAAAAGATGCATACCTTCATGCTTCAAGACATTACCCATCCCTAACTTCCTGCACTGGGAAAAACTATTCAAGAACATGCTATTGCAAGCCACTGTGGGGATTTTTTAACTTTTTTTTTTTCCTAAAAAGTTTGGTATTTTCTCAGTTCAAAGAAAAGATGTTGGAAGAAATAGACTATTGTTTGATCTGCTGTGACAATTCATATATTACTTGATTGGTGCTTTGTCATATGAAAAAAAGACTAGTGTTTTGGATGCTGAAGGCTTAACAGTTGTGATTAAGGTAAAAGAGGGAACACATAGTGTTGGAAAAACATCATAAAATAAAGACTGGGAGAAAACAAAGCATGCATCGTATGGGATTATAATGACTAAGACCATCTGGGAAACAATAGTTGGCAAGGAAAATATTCAGGAAGTAAAGATAATGTTGCTTCCTTCTAGCACAGTCAAATCAATGCATAAGGTAGTCTAGACCTAATACCTTGTCTGAGTCAGCATTGAAAAGAAATGTGGATGATGCTGGACTCTTAATCATTCTATTAAATTTAAAATGCTGATTTTAAAAAGTGTGGGAAGAGCATTAATGCAGAACTAGTGAAGTTTCAAAAAGGAAGAATTGATTTTTTTTTTTAAAATGAACCAAGATTGGCTGCAATTAAAAAATAGTGGGACATATATCAAGAAAAGTAAAGTTATTCAGCAACAGGAAACATCCATTGGGGAAAAGAAAAGAAGGTATAATGGACAGGAATATAGTTATTACACAGACACTGAGGAGATAATTTAAAGTGAAAAAAAATGAATGAGAATGTTATAAAAGCAATAATGAATGCAACTGAGAAAATTCAGAAACTATTCCAAATAATTTATAGGAATGCAGCAGGA
>NW_009228374.1:23544-27939 GCF_000690835.1 Fulmarus glacialis
GATAGTTTTAGGGATAAGTACATGATGTGACGAATACACAAGCCAGCAATGTGCCCTTGAGGCAAAGAATGGTAACAGTATCCTGGGCTGCATTAGACAAAGCATTGCCAGCAGGTTGACGGAGGTGATCCTTCCCCTCTACTCAGCACTGGTGAGGCCACATCTGGAGTGCTGGATCCAGTTCTGGGCTCCCCGTACAAGAGAGACATGGACATATTGGAGAGAGTCCAGCAAAGGGTCACTAAGATCATGAAGGGACTGGAGCATCTCTCCTGTTAGGAAAGGCCGAGGGAGCTGGGACTGTTCAGCCTGAAGAATAAAAGGCTCAGGGGGGGATCTCGTTAATGTCTATAAATACCTGAAGGGATGATGCAAAGAGGACAGGGTCAGGCTTTTTTCAGTGGTGCCCAGTGCCAGGACCAGAGGCAACGGGCACACACTGAAACACAGGAGGTTCCCTCTGAACATCAGGAAACACTTTTTCACTGTGAGGGTGACTGAGCAATGGCACAGGTTGCCCAAAGAGGTTGTGGAGTCTCCATCCTTGGAGATATTCAAAAGCCATCTGGACACAGTCTTGGGCAACTGGTTCTAGGTGGCCCTGCTTGAGCAGGGGAAATCTTGTCTACCTGAGCACTTGGAGAATGGACCTTCTACTATCAACAATGGAACAATTGATAAAAAGATCTTTAAAAGAGGTAGGACACATTTGGAAGAAACTTCTGTAAATTCACACATAGGTTTAGTGCACAGCTGAAGGACAATCAGATGAATGGAGATGTAGCAACAGAAAAAGAAGTACTGAAGAGTAAGATAAGAGACAGCATGATGAAAATGTGTCCTAATATTAATGACAACAAGAGCAATGCATTTACTGAGAGTATTGTATCTTACCCGGCTAGAAATAGATGAGGTCAGGGGAAAAAGCCACTGAAATATTTATGTAACAATAAGCTTTAGCAATAAAATGAGTACTCTCAAAGTACTCACACAGCAAATGAAACTGGATACAATAGGAATAACAGAAATCTGTGTTGCATACTGCCTTAAATGCCTTACGCTGTGTAATGCAAAGGACTTTCCATTTGCAATCCAGTAGCCTGCTTTTCACTTGCAGCTCTGCAACATCACTCAGGTTGCCCTGGCCAGTGTTTTCCAGAGCTTCTCTGGAAGTATTTTTCCCTTGCTCTTGTTCTCTGGTTCCTACAAATCCTAAAACTATTGTGAGGGCAGGATCTCATGGGAAGTCACCCTGCAAATGCATCTCAACATCCTTTGTGCATCACCTGGACTCTCATGACTCTTGGGAAGGTCTGTCTGAACATAGCAGTCATGAATGCTGCCCATGACTTGTGTCAATGTGGGACTCTGCTGAACTGAGAAACGAAGGAAACTGGTGAGCACTAGAAGTCTTGTGTTTTCCTGTGTGAAAGCTGTCTGGAGCTTGTAGGTAAGCAAAAAATTGAAGAAGGGTCTTGAAGCCTGAGAGGGGCATATTAGAATTAATCATACAGCAGAGAGGTCAGTAAAGGGAGTTCTGCCTAGAAAGCCAAGATATACTGAGATAAATGGGGATTTTTGAAAGCTAAACTAAGCTCTATCTTTAAAGAAAAAAAAGTTAAAACGAATAGCAGATTTGCCAGACATGTATCTGTGTGGGAAAAGAGGTCAAGGAATAAAGAATCACTATGCCATGCTGTGATGACTAGGTACAGCTTAAAGATAATAAAAATATAATCCCAGACCAGATTAATATTTTGCTTTCCTTCTCAGTAAGAGTAATTATACTGAACATAGGGCAAAGACAGGATGGTTAATGGGAAATGAGAGCACAGAAACAAATAGGACTTCAACCAAAATATAATCAAACTTCAGGACAGCCTTGCTGTGTTACAGTGTGCTTTATGGGAAACTAGTGTTTGAGCTGGATAAGGAAGGGATTAGCACAAAAGTTGAATGACCTTGAGGACCGAAGTAATAGAAATGGGAAGGAATTCAAGAGTGCAAAGTAAAAGGTCATGCACTTAGGGACTAATAACAAGAATCTCTGATATAAACTTGGGAGCTCATCTATCGAGAATGAGGAGGAAAACTTGTGTATGCTGGTCAGTCACAGGAAACCTGGATGATGTGATGTGTCTGTGAGACAGGCAAGGAAGGATATATTCGCTGAGAGGGAATGAAATAATAGTGCCTTTATATGAATCATTGGTAGGTCTCCATGTATAACAGTAGCTGTCCATGTCCAGGGAAGAAGGATTCAGAATGGGACAGAGGCACAGAAAGTCTGCTAGGAAGATCACAAGAATAAAAGCCTTTTATATAACAAGTGACAGCAACCGGATTTTTTTAACAAATCAATGGTTGAGATATTCTCTGTAAAAATTTCTTGAAGGTGTTTTTTCATTCAACACCAGGAAGATAATACAGCTGTTTAAACTACAGCTGTAGTGAAACAAGACGAAGTCACTACAGTGGTGAAACAAGACGAAGTCATAAATTAGCTATGACAGTATTGAGGCTGGAAATTAGAAGAAGGTTTTTAACCACAAACACGAGACTATCAAGTAGTTTTTTAGTAAAAGACCTGGGGGTAAAGCTTAAATATTTTAAGTCAGAGTTTCAGCAATTTGTAAAAGGAATTATGTGACCTTGCATTATTCCATGTTTTTGTAGTGTATCGGCCTGGAGGTCCCTTTCAGTCTTTTTTAGACAAGATCGACATTATCTAATCAAAGGGCAAAACTATCACCGACCCTCATTGCCTTCTGTGAAAGCTACCAGCCAATCCTGTCATCAGTGAAATTCATCAGAACAGATGATCTGTGTGTACACACATTCTGAAAATTCTGCTGATTAGTTATTTCTCAATCAACTGTTGTGTGGCTGAGGACAACAGCACTGATTTGAAGAGAAAGATTAATTACAGCAAGTGTCTCAAAGTAAAGCTATGGACAATACCTGGACATCTTTCCTTCAAAGCAGTGAGCTTTTTCTCTCCTTTTAGACAAATGTGTATGTGGGAGGTGTTGGACTAAGGCCCATAAAGGAAGTGTATAAAGCACAGAAATAGTTCAGTTAGCAAGTTGTTGTGCAGATTTCCCAGGGGCTGCCATAGGGTTTTTTTTTTAATCCAAAGTTGTAGTAAGGGATGACTTTATCTGTGTGTCTGTGTATCTATCAAAAGGATACTTTACTGTTCTTTACTGGTTGCCACATGCCCAAGGCTATGGTAAATGCTGAGTGGCATCCTAAAGAAATTGTTCTTCTTGACCATGGATAGATAATAGTGGAGAGAGTATGGAGGACTTTGCACAATCACATGCACGTACGTGCATGTGCACAAACATTTCCATATACCCCGAACTGTCCACATAACACCAGTTCGAAAAGTTTGAGTATTTAAAACACATACTCAGTCCTTGGTCCCCAGGTAGCAATGTCATGTTCTGCCTGTGGGCCATTGTCATATAACTTATAGGACCAAGAAGAAAACATGGGAAACATAGGAAAGCACGTGGACCCAACAAAAGTATGTTTACTTGTTTTCTTGTCTTAAGAGACGAAAGATCTTACCTATGTATACCTTTAATATATATACCATCTGTACATTATTTCAAAGTCTTTGATGATTTTTATTTGTATAGAAAAGCTCTCTTTTGCTTTTCATTTTGGCAAAATACAACACTCAGCCCATTTGCTTTGTAGATCTGATTCCTGTGGCAGTCTTTGTCCCAGCTGCCTGAATTGTGATGGGAAAGGATAGTAGCAGGAAAGGATAGTAGCAGACTTTCACTTGGGTTGGACTGACAAAAAAGCATCTTATCTACATGAGTGCAGTTACAGCTTCATTTTAACCTGCCTTCTGATCGCATGTCTGAATGCTGTTGTAATTGGCTTGGTTATACAGGCTTTTACTGCAAATACCAACACTCAAACTGCTGGCTTGTCAAAGAATTTAGGCATTTTCCTAATTTTAGGATGTTACTTCAGTGGGGCATCTCTAGTCAGACATGTGTGTAAGTACCTGGCTGAATTACAGCCAAGGTGCTTGTGGGTGTAATTCTGGCCAGAGAAAGGCCTCTTTCCTATCTCTGCCCGAACCTGTCCTGCTGAGTTCAAAAAAAGATGACAGATTCCTTATCTTTTGTTAATTCCTTTGGGTCACCTTATTCCTCCAAGTCTGTGACAAGTTCTTTCTGATCTTTAAGGTAAGTAGTTGGCAAAGAGATACTTCCTGAAAATGTGTGCCTGGACCAGCCAGGAACATGCCTTTCTAAAATGATGTCTGATTTAGTAAATAAATAATGTAATATATTTGTATATTCATACAATCATAGAGTATCTCGAGTTGGAGGGGACCCATTATGAAATATATCTTAATATATTTAAAAT
>NW_009228375.1:0-3449 GCF_000690835.1 Fulmarus glacialis
CCTGGTGGCTTCCTTGCCAAGGCTGGGGCACTGCTTGCCCAAAGGCCATAGACAGACGAGGCAGGGGAATGGCAGGAACGGGCTCTCCTGCTCCCCGGGAGCCCTGGTGTGAAATGCTGTGAAACACACGCTGCTGGGGTGCCTGCTCACGGAGGGGCAGCAAGCAGGGCAGTGGGCAGGGATGGTCGGTTACGAGCTGCGGGCAGGGTGCGTGGGCAGGACCTTTCGGTGTGGCCTGCCCAATGCCAGCACAGCGTTTGCACTTGGAGCTCCTGCTGTGCCCAGCACGGTCCCCTCCCTGCCTTGTGCTGCCCGCAGGCAGCTGAGCACGAGGTGCAGGGGCCAAGGGGAGAGTGGGCTGAACCCTGGCCCTCGTCTGAGGTGGCACCGACGGCTGTGCTGAGCACACATGTGCTCAGGACCTGCAGCTACACCAGCAGTGTCTCTGACTGGGGGGGCTGCTCTAGGCTGGCCCAGTGGGTGGCAAGCGGGCTGGATGACGGGCGAGGTGTTTGCATCGCCACCTCCCACGGTGCTGCACGTTGGAGTGAGCTCGGGCAGGGGTCCATCTTCGTCTCATGCCAATACAGGTGGAGCTGATGGCCGGAGGACAGCCAGCCTCACAGGATGGCAAGTCTGCAGTGCAGGTGGCACCAGCGAAACCGAAGCAGCAGCATCTTCTCATCCCTCACCCCCCGGAGAAGAAGACAGAGGCGGCTGCGGGGGACAAGTCACGGACCAAGTAAGCGCGTGCCGGCTTCCACAAAGGCCTGTATGAGTGAAGCGGCAGCAGGCCACCTGAGGGATCAAGGATGCAGGTTGTCTAAGTGTGGGCTTTGGTTCTCCATCCCCTGGCTGCTTCTGGTAGGGAATGACGGGGAAGAGGCCCTGACGCCAGCTGTCCCTTTGCAGCCCAAAGGCCGTGGGCTAAAACTCCCCCGGAGCTGCTGGTCACGGATACCAAGCGGAAGGGGGCTGTGCTCCCTGCCCCTGGGGGCTGGGGGCAGGCAGAGGCGGGCAGGTTGACAGCCCAAGTGAGAGTGGTGTTCTCTGCTGCTGCAGCTCCCTTGCCGTGCGGGGCGTCCGGGTGAGCAGGCTGCTGGAGAAGAGAAAGGAAGCCCTGCAGCAAGACAGGCGCAAGAGCAGAGCTGTGGAAATCCCGAGGGAGACTGCAGAGGAGCTCCTGCCCTGGTAAGCTTCTCCTGCAGTGGCCTTCTTCGCACTACCAGCAGCCCCTTGGGCAACCAGGGCCCTGGGCTCTCCCCGCTCAAGGGGCAGCAGCAGGCTTTGGATTCCATCGCCCTCAACCAGACATCCCTCCCGCTCCAGGGCAGCGGGTGGGTGCTCGCGTGAGAGCTCCGGCTGGCACCCAACACCCACGGGCAGCTCCACATTCAGGGATTCTCCAGGGGGATCAGGTGCGGGGCTCCCGCTCCTCAAAACCCGTAGCCCCTGCTTCCTCCCACCCAGCATCTGCAGCCAGAGACCTTGCCCTGCGCCGCTGCAGCTGCTGGGCCAAAGGTCTCTGCCCCGGCCTCGCACAGCGCCTCAGCCTGGTGCTGCGTAGGTTCCCCGCCACGGGCTGGGACAGGAGGGGCCGCCACAGAGACCATCGGGACTCCCGCAGGCCAGGCACACACCCGAGAGTGTGGGGGCTGAAGGGGGCAGGCAGTGTTTCTCAGCCTCCCTCGCTGGACCTGAAGCTCGAACCTTTTCTTTTTCTCTCCCTAGCGCCTCTGAGAAGACCCACCGGTAGGACCCGCCTGAAGGGTCCCAGTGCCCCACGTCCTGCAGCTGGGAGGAGAGGCTGGGGAGTCAGCGCTGCCCTCTTGCAAGCTGTCGAGCTGTGAGCAGAGGAGGGGAGAGCATTTCCCAGGGCGAAATCCTGCCGCTTGGTGAACAATAAAGAGGGTTTCCAGCTTCCAGCTGGAGGGTTTTGCTGCGTATTTATCTGCAGGAACTGGGACAGGAAGATGGGTTAACAATCCCCCACACCATCCCACACGTTGTTGTCTAGGATGAAGTCAATGTGTGAAGTATCACGGCATAAAGCGTTGCCTGAATGGCCTCTCCTTTTTGCAAGGAAGCCCAGGTGGACGCTCCATTCTGCCCCAAGCAGCTCTTTGTCCGGGCTCACCAGGCTCTCTTCTCCCTAAGCTGCTCACTGACCCGCCCCTGTAGCCTGGCATTGCTCCCTGTTTTGAAGTTTTTTCCCCCATGCAGCTCACTCTCCCCGTCACGGCCACGGACACTGGTATCCCGCTGAGGCCTTCTTTGGGGGGGGCAGGGACGATTGCTCTGGGCTAGGGGACGCCTCCTCAGGGCTCTGTGACATGGGGACACCACCAGACAGAGCCTCTGGCTGCGGGCAGCCCTTCCTCGGCAGTGCCCAGCAGAAAACGCAGGGGTGGCATGCAGCGTGTGCGTGCGGTGCCCATGCCTGGGCTCAGGAGGCTCCTGGCCACGAGCTTGGGCACACTGGGCTTCCCACCGCACCCTTGTCCCCTGACAGCAGCTTGGAGAATAGGACAGTTGGTGTGTTTGCTGGCTATGGCTCGTGTGAGGGATGCAAAAGTGTTCAGAGAGTGATTCAAGCCACGGGTAACCAGGGAGCGTCACGGGCAGTCCGCCGAAGGGTTCAGAGGAGCATCCCTTGGTAACTCCATGTCAAGCATTAGTCCAGAAGTCAGGGTCATTGCCTCTCTCACTCTCCTGGGATTTAATTGAGCCTGCCCGTCTCGTGGGATGGTAACAGTGTTCAGGGCCGAGTTCACGACATGGGGAGAGGTCCACGTGCTCTTGGGATCACGCAGCATTTATCTGAGCTTGTTCAACACCCTGGGCTGTTCCTGGAGGCCAGCGAGAAATGCCTCAGACATGCCTGACCACACAGCAGCTCTTGGAAGGATGAAGGGACACAAGGATGGGGCCCCCCGGAGACAGCACCGGGCCTGTCTGTGCTGCGCGCTTGGGATTTCTTCTGGGACGGAGAAGGGCAGCATGAGCGGCTTCCCGAGCCGGAGCCCTGAGGGAGGACCCTTGTCTGAGACAGACATCAGAGAGTCAGAAAGGCACCTTCGACGCACCTGTGTCATTACTGTGCGTATTTCACCCTCCCTCACACGCTTTCTTTCCTTCTCTGTTGCTAATGCTCTCAGAGACTTCTACCTTTAGTCAGTCATCCTTGCTGTCACTTTCTTTCAACTGCAATTGCCTGTTCTTCCAGACCCTGCAGGATACGGGCCCGGTTTGATGAAACCGAGTGTGGCTAAAGGAACGAAGGACTGACTGAGGGCCGTGCGGGTTTCCCCTCAGCATTTCTGAGGCGATTTTGTGTCCCCCGGTGACCATTGGCTGTGGCCAGGGCTCCCTCCCGAGTTTCTGAGTGGGTTCATGTTGGTGGGCAGGCTCTCGGTGGGGGCCCTCTCGTGTGGGGGCCAGCGGCCACC
>NW_009228376.1:0-881 GCF_000690835.1 Fulmarus glacialis
TGTGTCCCCGTGTCCATGTGTCCCCGTGTCCGTGTGTCCCCATGTCCATGTGGCCCAGTGTCCGTGTGTCCCCGTGTCCATGTCCGTCTGTCCCCATGGCCGTGCCCCATGTCCCTGTGTGCCTGTGTCCCCATGTCCGTGTCCATGTGTCCCTGTGTCCATGTGTCCCTGTGTCCGTGTGTCCCATGTCTGTGTGTCCTCATGTCTGTCGTGTCCATGTGTCCACATGTTGGTCATGTCCATATGTCTCCATGTCACATGTCCTCCTATCCGTGTGTCCCCATATCTGTCATGTTCATATGTCCCATGTCCATGTGTCCCCACGTTGGTAATGTCCGTATGTCCCATGTCCATGTGTCCCCCATGTCCGTGTCCATGTGTCCCGTGTCCATGTGTCCCATGTCCGATGTCACTGTGTCCATGTGTCCCCATGTCCGTCATGTCCATGTGTCCCCATGTCCATGTGTCCCACGTCTGTCATGTCCATGTGTCCCATGTCCAATGTCACTGTGTCCATGTGTCCCCATGTCCGTCATGTCCATGTGTCCCCATGTCCATGTGTCCCACGTCTGTCATGTCCATGTGTCCCATGTCCAATGTCACTGTGTCCATGTGTCCCCATGTCCGTCATGTCCATGTGTCCCCATGTCCATGTGTCCCACGTCTGTCATGTCCATGTGTCCCATGTCCAATGTCACTGTGTCCATGTGTCCCCATGTCCGTCATGTCCATGTGTCCCCATGTCCATGTGTCCCATGTCCCCGTCCTCACGTCTGTCTTGTCCATGTGTCCCATGTCCAAATGTCCCCATGTCCATGTGTCCCCGTGTCCGTCATGTCCATGTGTCCCATGTCCAAATGTCCCCATGTCCATGTGTCCCC
>NW_009228377.1:0-850 GCF_000690835.1 Fulmarus glacialis
GGTGGCCACCAGGACCCCCAGGTCCTCTCCTGCCCTCCGGCCACTTGTCCCCAAGGTGTCCTGGTGCCGGGGGTTGGCTGTCCCCAAGTTCCACGTCACCTTCTTGAACCTCCTGAGGTCCGTTGAGGTCCCTCTGTGGTGGCACCAGTGTCCCACCAGTGGTGGCTGGAGAAGGGCCACCTCCACCCGCTGGTGACACAGCCCAGGACACCGGTGCCACATTGGTGGCCCGTGGCCACCGAGGTGGCCACCAGGACCCCCAGGTCCCCTGGGACCCCCAGGTCCTCTCCTGCCCGCTGGCCACTTGTCCCCAAGGTGTCCTGGTGCCGGCGTTGGCTGTCCCCAAGTTCCACGTCACCTTCTTGAACCTCCTGAGGTCCCTCAGCCCCTTGACGTCCCTCTGTGGTGGCACCAGTCCCTCACCAGTGCTGACTGGAGAAGGGCCACCTCGGCCTGCTGGTGACACAGCCTAGGACACTGGTGCCATGTTGGTGGCCCGTGGCCACCTCGGTGGCCACCAGGACCCCCAGGTCCTCTCCTGCCCTCCGGCCACTTGTCCCCAAGGTGTCCTGTGCCAGGGTTGGCTGTCCCCAAGTTCCACGTCACCTTCTTGAACCTCCTGAGGTCCGTTGACGTCCCTCCGTGGTGGCACCAGTGTCCCACCAGCGAAGGTGCTGAGGGGACCCCCCCCCCGTCACCCGCGTCACCCCCGGGGACGCCCCACGGTCCACTGGCCTCCAACGTGCCACGCGGGCAGACACGTGGGGACACACGGGTGACACGTGGGGACACACGCGGTGACACCCAGGGACAGGCAGGTGACACGTGTCTAGGCAAGGTGACACCCGTG
>NW_009228378.1:0-800 GCF_000690835.1 Fulmarus glacialis
TTCTGCATTGGAGCCCCATGTGGTGGGTGCCCGTTTCGAAGCTGGGCTCTGATGACTGTAAGGTATAGGTTGATGTTTGGGTGGGAGAACAAAGGGAGGGGGCCGGAGTTCCCTAATACCAAAGGTCTTTCTCCATGTTTAATGATTGTTTTGTATCTTTGTCCTTGTTCAGGGTCACTTGATGACTGTAGCGAACTGTCATATCTTTGAAAACTGCTTGTAACTATGGAAAAGAGATTTGTTGACTTCATCATGTGATAAGTAGACATTGAAGAAATTATATGCTGCTCATCTCTAAATCAGAGATAGGAATTAGATAGGAATGTGTTACTGGAAAATAAAACAGCACTGGGCCCACTGAGACTTGAGACAGAAATGTGTTGATGGAATCATGTAGTATTATTAATCAAGACATAGTGACTGTTTATCAGCTAACAAACAGACGCTATGCTAAAATAATGTTTGTTCCAGCTCATTGTAGTCAGTCTCTCAAAGCAATGGATCTGCTTTGCAAATGAGAAAATGTGGACCTAAATCTTGAAACAATAAGGGCTGTTTTTCTTCCACATTTCAAAATTAGCACAGCAGAGCCTATATAGATTTCAGATATGTAGCAGCTCCTTCACCTACTTGTTAGCATACAGAGCAGAATCGGTACTTTCTCCTTCTATATGGCTCTTGAAAGAAAGGAAAGTTGGTTTGTTCACTTGTTGGAAAAAATAATGGGATGTTGATCAAGTGCAACTGTAGTGTTCACTTGTTGGAAAAAATAATGGGATGTTGATCAAGTGCAACTGTAG
>NW_009228379.1:0-22474 GCF_000690835.1 Fulmarus glacialis
TGGCTGCCTGCCGGGTTAAACCAGGACAGGGACATGAAGAAAAACCTGCACCCCAGAAATGTTGTGAGAGTACTGGGGTTCCTCACAGAGCGACTGATCTTCCCACTACGTTATTCTCAAACACTCAACACTACATGTTGTTTACGGATTGCTGATCATCTCTTTCTTGCTCCTGTTCAGCCAGTACAGCTCTTCCATGTACAAAATGTTCTGGTGTTTGCATGGTTCTCATTGTCCTCCATGAGCTAATGTCTCTTATTCTTTTTTTTTTTTTTTTTTTAGGGCGGGGCCTCTTTTCTCCCCACAATTATGAATAGTTTTGAGAATATTTTTTTCATGCAATTATTCTTTCTGCATCTGCCAGCCTTTTTGTCTTTCTAAAGTCATCCAGTGATGTCCAGCTAAAGAGATTTTGGTGGAAAAATAAGGGAGCAGACTATCTCGTACGTGATATGTTTTCACAGTTCTTGCAGAAATCTGATTATTTATGCAATACATGCAGCTGTATGCATTCTCTGGCTGCTTTATGCCTTCAAATTTACTTCAGTAAAAATGATTTTAGGTGAAATGTGTCACCAATTTATCAGATTGTTTGTAGAAAATGAGTAGAAAATACACATGCCTTTGGGCACAGACAATTTAAAAATAAGGTGATGTGAGCACACAGGAGCAAGCTGCTGTTTGTATGCATTTTTGGCATCTCTCTTTGGTTTTGTAGAACTTTTGGCAGATGTTTTGCTGGATGTCAGAGAGACAGCTGCTTTTAAGACCAATGTGAATAGATGCAAAAGAGGACAAGCTGACCCGGTTCAAGTTGATTTGATTCTGCCGTCTGTGACTGTAGGAGATAACGTGAGGAGGAATGAATGAAAGCAGTAAGAACTCGTCTTCCTTTGGGAAAAGACTGGCACTATTTCTTGTAATCATTGACCATGTTACCCTCCTCATTTAGCATCTAAAATTTGGTTTTTAGCTGCCAAGATGAATTTGGGACACTCGGGGGTCATGCTGCTTTTCTCAGTGTTGCTAATAGGCTATCAGCAGTTTTTGGCACTCTGTTGAAGTGAATTTCTTCTCCACTCTGAAGGAGTTTCTACAGGTAGACAGGCAATTTTTTTTAGTATAAATCCTCATCTTTGTTATAGTACTGTCAACTCTAGTACTGTTGAGCGTTTGGCATACTTTTAAGTAATAGTAGTAGACTTTTCCTTCTGATACGTGTCCTGTCCTTCTGACAGGTCATTAAAAAGTAGTTTCAAAGACAGGAGCTGAGACTTCGATATTAAAATGTTGTAAGTGTCCAAAATACTTTTTTAAGCATTATAGAAGTCAGTAGTCGTAATGGCAACTAAGAAGTGTTTACTTCCCTAAAAATATGGTGCATCTTCTTAACAAATTGTGTTCCCTGGAAATTGCCAGATCCTTGGTTAAGAGAATTCAGCAGAATTTCATGCTCGGATCTTCCCTCTATGCCTCCAGAATATATCTTTATTCAGTAATTATTCAGAAAACCTCAAGGGAGGTTGAATCAATAGAATGATTTGGAAAGGATAAAATGAAATAACTGATGTCTTTCAGAATAGGTATTCCTCTAACTTTCCCCGTAGCCCTGGAATAACACTTTCTCAGCGCTCCATTGATGGTTCTTGCCTTCTTCCCTCTTCACCCCATCTTGCGTGTATTTATCTCTTGGCGTAGAGTTCCAGCATTTGTGCTTTTCCTTTTTGACAAGGTAGCATCTTAGCAATGTTGACATCCAGACTATGATAACTGCACTTGATGTATGCAGCCTTCTCGGTGTTGACAGCACTGGATGGCATGATGCTTATTGCCCACGTGCTGTGGACGTTTATAGGCTTCCTTTAGAAATGTCATCAGAGAAGGCTAAGAAGTTTTGTGACGCTTCCTTGGAATATTGTCACTTGCTGCTGTTTTACCTTTTCCTTGATTCCTGAAGTTTGCTTTCTCATCTAAATTACAGCAAGTTCAAAGACTTCATTACATAATCTTATGCTCTCAAATTTCTTCCTTTACTGTTGTTTGAATATTATGTTACATAGTTAAGTTCCTTTTTTCTTATCTCCAGGGCCATCCACAGATGGTGGTACCTTTCATAATAAAGGGCCAAGGTGCCATTTCAGAAATAGTAAGGGGAATAGTGCCTTCCCTGTGTCTTCCGCATAAAAAGACATGCAATACAAAGAAGGAAGTAATGGAAACAAGCTCTGAATCCAGATGCTGGAATTGCAGGCTAATTTTTTGAAAACCATTTGTAGTAAATCAGGCAATTATTCTGCGCCTCTGCATGTTTCCCATGAGCAGCACATCTGATTTATTTAAAATACGTACCTCCATAAACTAATTGTGAAATTGCATTGCTGTGCTCCCACCTAGGTACCTTCTGTTTAAGTCCAAGGCACTCATACTAGGAGGAAATTGTGCTAGGAGTCTCTGGATTGGTACATTGGAGCTGTGGGGTGAGGAAGTTGGTGCAAATTCTGCACGTGCAACATACAGCTATAAAGCCACACAAAACACACCAGTTGATGTATTGAACAACTGGAAGGAAAATAGTGCTGGCAGCCTGCCTTTCAACATGTGCTCCCCTGATCGGGTGTACCTTGGGTGCCTGTTAGCATGTTCAGTCTCTGATTCTGAACTGTTGCTCAAAAATCAGGAATAGCGGTGGTTACAGACAGCAGCGGACACGGGCAGATTTGCTATCTGGCTCATGCAGATACAAGGTCAGCGTGGGGCTTGGTTTTTGTCTGAAGCAGAGGTCTTTTGCATGTTGTAAACTGCATTTACCAGCTTTTGGTATATGAAGTATTGGCTACAAAATGAGGATGTTCTACAAGTGATTTTAAGATGGTGTCACTTCGGTGACATGGCACAGAATGGTCGTCTTCCCCCAGTGAATTTGGTACTCCCAGATTGCTCTTGCCAATGTGCCCAGAGTCAGTGGCTTTCAGAATCTCTCTTGTTTTCTTGCTGCTTGCAAACACTTAGACATACGATGCTCTTACCGTTTTCTTCCACAACAGTCATACCCTATCTTGTTTGAACACTTGGTATAAACAGTGCTGGTTGCTGCCTGGATCAGCAGAGTTGTATGTCTTTTCTCTAGTGTTCTAACGCTTTTCTTATCAGGGTCAATTTTAAAAAAAGAAACAAGTGGGGTTGTCATTTAAATTATCTTCCTTTTTTCAAGGCATGGATTCAGCAGCAAGTTCAAGAAATCTGCAGATTGATCATTGGTGAAATTTTGATATTTTGAATATGATGATCTAAATGCTGTAAGAAGAAAGATAGTACTACTTTTGCAGGGAAGAAGAGCATACTAATGCTTTTCTGATTAGGCTGTGTTTGAGATTCCCTCCCCCCCCCCAAATTAAGTTATTTTTTGAAAATTTTGTTTCTTTTATTTGTAGATTTTTTTTTTTTTCTTTGTAGGGAGGTTCCTATGAAGGATGCCAAAGAGTATGCAGAATCTATAGGTGCAATTGTTGTGGAAACCAGTGCAAAGAATGCTGTTAACATTGAAGAACTTTTTCAAGGAATAAGTAAGTAAATGCTCCCTTTATTTATTTATTTAATTGTGATTGTTTGGAGGTCTTCTGAAAATAGCTGTCTGTTTCGGGTCTAAAAAACTTCTTTCCCAAGGACATCAAGAAATCCACTGGGCCAGTAATATGGCTGCAGTTCATGCAGATGTAAACTAAGAATGACTTTGAATACACCAGAGCAAAACATAGTAGATAGTAGATATGGGGTAAGCCTATTCCTTCTAAATCTGTATATAAATCCTTACCCGAGTCACATCTTCTGTTTCAGACTGGGCCTGCTGTAGAGGCGATACTGTTGATCTTATCATCACATTGATAAAAACTTAAATGTTGAGAAATGCGCCTAGAGGGCTATGATAAGTAGAAAATAGTCATTGCAGTGGAATCCATTTAAAAGAAATATTTTCTCTCCAGGTCTTTTAAACAAGATGAGACTGACATTCCTGATGAGGAGAAGAAAAAACGTGTTTTTCAGTTTGCCTTCTAGGCGTTACAGTTTTGGTCTCTGGCTGCAAGTGGGAAGGACCTTGCGGGCTGGAAGGGACCTCAGGAGACCTTCAGTCCGACTTCCCGCTCAAAGCAGACTTGATAGTGAATTCAGACCAGGTTGCTTGGGCCACTGTCTGGCTGGGCCCGAGAGCAGAGGTTCCACAACCTCTCTGGGCAGCTGAGTCAGGTATTTAAATAGTCCTCACAGTGGCATCCTCCCCTGATGTATCAAGTTAGAAGCTCTCCTGATTCAATTCATGGCCACCACTGCTCATTGTCCTGGAGGCACCTCAGTAAAGAACTTGGCTCTGTCTTCTTAGCAGCCCTCCCCAAAGGTACTGATAGGCGGCTTTGTGGTCCGCCAAAGCCATCTCGCCTCCAGACTGAACAGGCCCCGTTTCCTCAGCCTCTCTTCACAGAGCAAGTGCTCCAGTCCCCTGACTGTCTCAGTGGCCCCCCTCTGAACTTGCGCCAGTCTGTCAACATTTTTCTTGTATCGTGGGGCCCAAAACCGGATGCATTACCCAGCTTGCGTTAGACCGTATCTAGAAGGAGTAACCACTTTACCTGATCTACTGGCTTGGCTCTTTTGGTATAACTTAGGATGCTGTTGGCCGTCTTTGCTGCCAGGGCGTGCTGCTGCCTCATGCTCAGCTTGCTGCCCTTAGGTCCTTTTTGGCAGAGCTGCTTCCCAGGCAGCCAGTCCCCAGCCTGTCTCATAGCCAGGGGCTCCTCCTTCCCACAAGCAGGGCTTGGCGTTTGTCTTTTCTGAACCACATAAGGCTCCTGTTGGCCCATTCCTCCCTCCAGCCTAAGGCCATCTGAACAGCAGCCCTGCCCTCGAGGGTATTGAATGCACCTCTGAGTTAGGTATCATCTGAAGGTTGAAGTGGGTGCATATTTTTTCCTCCTTCAGGCCACTGATAAAAGGTATTAAGAAAGGTACTCCACTTGTAACTGGCCTACAGGTAGGTACATACTGTTAACCACTGACTTTTAAATCTGATGATCCAGCCAGTTTTTCACAAGCTAACGGTCTGCCTACGTAGACTATAACATCCCAACTTGGATATACCAGGATGCTGTAGGAGAAAGTATCGAAAGTCAAGGTAGACAACATCCAATGCTCTCCCTCAATCACAGATCCAGTCATACTATCATTTAGGCCAACCAGGTTGGTTGGACATGCTTTACCCTTGGTAAGTCCGTGCTGACTGGTCCTGGTCTCCTTACTCACCTTCATGTGCTCAGTAGCAGCTTCTGAGAGGATTTGCTCCGAGATTTTCTCAGGAAGCAAAGTGAGGCTAACCAGCCTGTAGATCCGTGGCTTGTTATTGCCCTTTTTGAAGACGGATACAACATTCACCTTTCTTCAGTCATAGGGGACCTCCCTCATTCTCCACAACCTTTCAAAACCGATAGGGGTGATAAAGAACGGCCTTGCGTTGACTTGCTCCCTCTGCATCCTCAGGTTTGTATGGGTTGAGATTTCTTAAGAGCTCCGTGACTTGATCCTCTTCCAATACTGGTGGTTCCTCCTCTCCCTGAATCCTGTTTTGGGGTGCAGAGGCCTAGGAGACAGCATGTCCAGAAACTCAACTTTGTTTCCCTAAAGTCTTTATTTTATTTTATTTTATTTTATTTTACGTATTCATAATCAGCTCATATTATTATCTACCACACTTTGCCTGAGATGGGGCCTGTTCAAGTGTTTGCTTTGTTTGCATGGGATGTATTTGAAATGGTTAATGAGAACCGATATTCCTAGAATACATTACCTTTCTTTTACCTCCTTTAAAAATGGAGGAGTGTGTAACATGGCTTGCTGGAGGAACCAGTTCTTCCTTGTGATAGTTTACTAGATTGTCTGCGTCCGACGGTTGTGAATGTTCTCGCAGAGGAACTCATCCTTGCCACATAATTAGATAATTAGCTTCCATCTTTGATAGGCAATGCTGCAGCTGGCAGCGTACACTGTCTCTAATGGATATAATAGATGAGGAAAATCAGCTAAATTAAGTTTAGTATGAACTAGATACCCAGGCAAGTGCACTTAATTCCACAGGCAATTATTTCTATATATAGAAATATTTGGTCTCAGTGGATTTACTCGTGACCTTATCAAGTACTCAGTGGAGAGAAAGGAGAGAGTTGGTAGTGTGTGTTTGTAGAAATATAGTGGAAACCTAGTGAAAAATGCTTAATTAGCAGGAGAATTAATTAGTATGATTTTGACTGGGCAGAGGGTATGGATAACTTTCTGATGTTTTACACAATTTCCAAAAAGTCTGTTTATGCCCAAGTTGCTTGGCAGCATTTCTGCCTTTTCAGTGTATGAAGGCCCTCTCTGGCCATGTCTCCTACCCTGCTGACTAATTTTATTTGTGTGATGCCCTAGAAGTCATGCTGCAGCTTTAGTTTTGCTTTCATGCTGCCCGAGAGTTCGTGCCCTTCTCTTTGTGTTGCTGTGGAAGGGCACGATGCAGCTCCCCAGCCTCTGAGCAGGGAGACGGCAACTTCTGTTTACCTTGGGTCTTGAAGGTAGACTGTATGAGTTGCCTATTTTACAGCCTGGATTTGGAAGGATGTCCCAACATGCGTGGAGAATTTCTCCATTAAAAACCTGCTTGAAATTGATACCCCAAACAGAAAGGGTAGACTACATTTTAATTTAGCTAAAAAACTTACCTCCTGCTTGCTTATGCTTTTCATTTCCCAGGGGTATTTTAACATAATCATTTTTCCTTCCTAAGGTGTCTAACAACTGTCTCTTTTCCAGGGAAAATGTTGTGAACGGAGTGAAACAGTATAATGGGAAAAAATTACTCAACATAATGATATAAAGAAGGCGGAAAATAAAAGGGGAACTGGCGTGTTTTGCTGACAACCAGATAAATCTTGGAAAAATTGTAGAGACTATAGACAGATCACTTCATTTCTGAGGTTATTATATTACACTATTTTTAAAAGATTTTTTTAAAATAAGTTTCTCTCAGGATTTGAGGATTTGACTGCTTTGAGGGATGTCTTAATAACACAGTCTCAACACAAATCCATTGTCCTTAATTCTTCTCAAGAAAATACAAGATGTGAAAGAGTAGAATCAGTAAAAGTTTCTGATTTTTTGAAGATAGGGCGAATCTGGCAGGAGAAGGATTCTGCAGTCAGTGTACTCAGGCGAATAAGGCTGAGGAGGCAGACTGAGCACAAGGGTCAGCAAAGTTGGTGTTCTCCGCGCTGGAGAGTTTTCACTGAGCTGCTATCATGGTTTAACCTTAGCCGGCAAGTGAGCACCACACAGCTGCTCAATCACTCCCCTCCGGTGGGATGGGGGAGAGAATCGGAAGGATAAAAGTGGAGAAAACTCATGGGTTGAGATAAAGACAGTTTAATAGGGAAAGCAAAAGCCGCGCACGCAAGCAAAGCAAAACAAGGAATTCATTCACTGCTTCCCCTCGGCAGGCAGGAGGTCAGCCACCTCCAGGAAAGCCGGGCTCCGTCATGCGTAACAGTTATGTGGGAAGACAAATGCCATCACTCCAAACGTCCCCCCTTCCTTCTTCTTCCCCCAGTTTTATGTGCTGAGCATGAAGTCATATGGAATATCCCTCTGGTCAGTTGGGGTCAGCTGTCCCAGCTGTGTCCCCTCCCAACTTCTTGTGCACCCCCAGCCTGCTCGCTGGTGGGGTGGTGTGAGGAGCAGAAAAGGCTTTGACGCTGTGTAAGCACTGCTCAGCGGTGACTAAAACATCCCTGTATGATCAGCACTGCTTCCAGCACAAATCCAAAACATAGGCCCATACTAGCCACTAGGAAGAAAATGAACTCTATCCCACCAAAACCCAGCACAGCTGCGTAATGGGATGCAGCTCCTGGCTGGCTGTTGTACCCCTGTGATTTCAGATGGCAAGCCACTACACTTACCCTGGTTTACATTTAGCAGCGCCTGACTGAAGGCTTGCTGTGGTTGTGAAACATCATGTGGCTGTTTTATTTCTCTGTAAACAAGAAAAGAATATTTTTAGTACAGTTTTATATTCCCCACTTGGGCTAAATTTTTCCCAATGTCTTTCTTGAAAGCTTTTTGACATAAAAAGGGCTTAAGATTATAGTGGTTTTTCTTCTGTTCCAGTAGTTATTTTTTAATAGCTGAGTGTCTATAGGATCAAATGTTATTAATTTTTTATTCCCAGCCTTAGAAGAATCATAGGCACAGCAGCTCCTTGTCGCTGGTTTATACTTCAGCAGCAGCAAATACACCAGGAATGTATTATATGATAACAGTATAATACAGTATAAAGTTGTGCCTGTGCAGGGGGTCATACCAGTTCTGTATTGCCCCTTCTTGGTTGCGGGGCTTTAGTCCGCTGACGACTGCTTGTGCCTGGGAAGGCAGCTTACCAATTAAAACTGGCTGGTTTTCAATGGCTAAACAAGCTGCCCCAAGTGTACTGTCATTTAGTGTCAATCACACCCTTGCAATTTTCAGACACCCGTTCATTTAACAACTCAAATAAACCTTAGTTACCTTATTCAAATCTAGTACATGCCCAGCTGTTTCTCTTCAGCGAGTGTATTGCCTGTTACCTTAGCGTGAAGGTGCCCCGGACGGGAAAGAAAAGATTGCATAAAAGCCATTCTCTGTAAATGATAGAGCCGAGACTGTACCTCCCAGTTAATACCAGTCTGCGTCAGTAGGTCCGAAGGTAAACAGGCAGTGGGATGAGTAAGCCGCTGAAGAATACCTAGCCAAGTGAAATATGAAATAAACTTGTGTTAAGCGAAAAAAAAAAATGATGGGCATGCATTATTTTTTGAAGTCTGGCAAATGTTGAGGACTGGTGTGCTACTGAAGGAGCCAAGATTGAAGCATTTCAGCATCTTCTGTCAAAGGTGAGGGGGGGACGGAGGAATAAGATTATCAGAATCGCTCTATGGAAAGTGTCTAAAGTTACCACGCTTGATCTTACTGACGCTAGCACTACAAGGAGGAGAGACAGGCTGATGTTTAAAAATCCAGATAAGGATGCTCTTCCTAGACGAGTCTTCCTAATTAGAGCAGAGAGTTTCTGTCTCAGGATACAACCTTTCATGTGGTAAATGCTCAGTTATAAATGTATGAAGCTATTGATTTTCTGATGCCTTGCCAGCAGCTCGTATATTGAATATTTAATGTAACCCAAATACTTGTTTCCTAGAAATACTGGGAGGTTTAAAACAAAACAAAACAAAACAAACCGAATCCCTAGAGCTTACAGTTTAACGAGTTGTATACTGGACAAACTAGAGAGGAATGTATGAAATGTCTGTCTGTGGAACGGGAGGGATCCTTTCCAGTGGACATTCTATGTTTGCACTGACTCAAATGGACTTGGATGGATGGAATTGAGGATGGACAATTGTCGAGCTTTGTGAGTGATGAGTATGGCGGTTTTCATCCTGTTATCTGCTGATTTGCGGGTATCTATGAACTACTTTGAAAAGATCTATGAAAGACATTTTAAGAAAAGCAAGTACATTTATGTTACAAAGCAATTCATATACACCATTTTTAAGGCAGCCCAAGCTCATAGTTATGAGCTCATAGTTATAATTTTTGTAGGGGGAAAAGGGAAAGGATGGAAAAACATTGCCCTAACTTACGTTTGAGATTATATTCTTTACAGTTTATGCTCCCTGTATTCTAGGATTAGGTCTTCTCTTGCTTTCAAATTCTAATGAATGAAGCAAAACTTGCTGGATTTTGGACTACTCTTAAACTTGTGAGGTCCTGGATTTCTCTCCAACCATAGGAGAGCTCTTCAACATAAATTAGTAAATAAACCGAAACAGCCCAAAGTTAATTACAGCAGGATCTCAAATCAAGGTTGAATCTCTTGGTAATTAAAGTTATTAGGCATTCTGTTGTTTACTTTGATGCTTGTAAGATTTAAATCTTTTTTTTTCCTGCAGATTTTAATTAAATGAGCAAAATTTAGTTGTATTGCTGCTTCCCCTAACAAGAACTTCAGTGTCAGCATTCTATGCTGTTGCTTAAACAAAAAAAAAAAAGAAAAGGCAGCTTTATTTTCATGCTTGGAGATACTGTTAGATATGTTATTAGGAGTATTAAAATAATTGCAACTTAACTATGTTTAGTTATGCAATATCCTTTATCGTAAATATGTGCTACCTTGCATGAAAGCTTACAACATGAAGTAAACAGCAGTCACCTCTGTCAGTTGGGGAAATCCTGCTTCACTGCAAGTATGGGTGAGAAAAAGAAACTAGAGGCTGAGTGGGCCAAGCTTTATAACCCACGTGAGAGACATGGGGAACTTCTAAAATAACAGTGAAACTGGTTTCAAAGGATGAAAGGATTTGGGGAGATAAGAAGTGTGACTGTCTTAAGTCCTACAGCTGCAGAAGGAGTCTTGTACGCAAATGCCTAAACTGTTGGATAAGATGTGCCTGCTTCATTCTATGCCTCTTCACAGATGGCTGTGCTTTATTAACGAGGTTTATAAAGAGCAATGCTTTGCAGGGGCTCACCTTGCTGTGATACAGCTAGCAATTTTAGGAGGAGGTTCTGGCCATTGTATAGCTGTTGTACTGCTACTTGAAGAAGTCTGCCTTTTCTTAGGCGAGCCATGGATTTCACATCCTGCACTAACGAAAATCTCCCCTTCCTCCAGCCCCCTAAAAAATCAAGTTGTATGTGATTTTCAGGAAGAGAACAGATGGAAGAAATGCGCAGAAAGCCACTGTGCAGCTCCATGATGTCTTGCTTCTTACCCTTAGCAGAATTGTTGTAGTTGTTTTAGATAGTAGGACTGTGCTTCTTTTGGATTTGGACTTCATCATCTGGATGTGCCAGCTCAGGCTGAGCACATCACATCTGTTTCCACACTAACCGAGTATCTGTTGAATGCGTTGTTGTGTTTGTCCCTTTGTCAGCATGGTAACCAGTTGCGGGTTTTCTTCCTTATGCTCAACTTTAGGGCTGTTTCCAACCTTTCAGGCAGTCTTGTACAGGTCAATGATGAAACTAGTTTCATCTTAAAAAAACAAAACCAGAAAGCCCAACTCCAAGCCTGATTTTTCTGAACTAATGGGTGTCACAGCCTATAACTGGAGCATCGCATTCAAAAAGGAACAGAGAGAGCAGGTTTTATTACTGTGGTGATGCATTGTGCTTCCAGCTGCAGCAGAGCAATCCCCATCTGCCCGCCTTCAAGTTCTGCTTGCAGAGCTGTCACCCAGTCCCTGTTGTCTCCCTTGCTTCCCTGCTCCAGTTTTCATTCTTCTCCCTTCCCATTCTGTTTACCTCTTGTCCCACCCTCCCATTTCCCAATCTCCTTGCCTCTGGCACTCTCAGAACCGGAACTCCCAGAGTGCTGATTAATCTCTTTACATTAACAAGTCTCAGATTCAATAGCAGGAGTTGGAACTCTACCAGACATTGGAGAAGACTCTGACCGTCATCCTGGACTGCCTCAGCCCAACTCAAACATGCCAGAAAGGAGGAGATGCAATTAATGTAGTGCATCCCGCTTGTTAACCTGGATGGTTCACTTCAGAACCATGACAATTTCTGTAACCCTACATTTGAGCAGTCTCTTGTGACACTTACTATTTTACGCACCATGGTGTGTTTACCGGAATGAGATCATGGAGAACACGAAGACCTCTGCACGAATGTGTAGAGGTGCATGTTTACAAACAGTTTTCTTGCACAAAATCTGTGAAACATGGTCTAAACATTAGTGAAATGAAACCAAAATATATAATCAGATATGTAATTAATACAAGTGCAAAATCTAATTTTTAAATTGCAGTCAGCGGACCTCAGTCCATAGAAATATCAGCAATGGGAACCATATGGAACTTTTATACTGTCTCAGTAATAGTATATCCCTAAGTTCCTCATTTCACCAGTTCAGCCGCAGAGTTCTTAGATAAATGTATGCGCATCTGTTTTTTTCTGTGTGATTGACCGTTTGATCTGGAATCCTAAGATGTGCTGTTGGTGGTCTTTGGCAAGCTGTCTAGTTGTGTCCTGCTCTGCAAAATGGAGAAAAGACTCTATTTGTGGTCTAGTTTGTCATCTTGAAGTTAAGCAACAGAAGATTTCAATCTCTCATGGACCTTTTGAGCTGACTCTAGCTTAACAGTGCAGTCATTGGTTTGAAGAGGAATTGTCTTAATCTGTTTATTTCTTCAGCAATGTCAGGGCACTACTGCTCCTTTCTGACATCAACTGCGTGAAAGGAATAGCATGAAGTAACAATGCTGGAGGTTATCTCATACAGGAGTATTTTTTATTGCTCTGGAATATGTATGCCAGTGAGATACACTTTTAAAATTAGTATATACAATTCATTCAGTTCATGACCTCTGTTGATCCTGACTCTGCCAGCTAGACTGAGTTGGTGGCAGCAATATTGATGCCATATTTATCAAGAGATGAATGACGAGATGATCACGGTGCTTTTAGGCAGCACAAGATATTGAGCTGGTTTAGAAGCAGGGAGTGTAGATGCAGGCTCAGCATTTCACTGCTCATCCTTAGTCTTCTGCTGCTTAAACCTTTTTCTGTTACGGCATCTGCTGTGAGACTAGCTATCAAGGAGGCCCAGGGAGAGACAATCGATCAAACAGATTTCTGACTGATTATTTTTATCTACTTCCCCTGACCCTTCGTGAAAAATCACTCTATCAATTTGCTGTGGAGCTGGTTCTTGGGTGTTAGACTGAGTTTTATACTCCAAGAGAATTACTCCTGTCAACTGCGCATCAGATGGTAAAAGATGCTTGGGGAGGGGTAAGTCTTGTTACTAAAACTAAAATGATTTAACTTGATGGTTTAATAAATCTGGTAATAACAGAAATAATAAGTGAGAGAAAACTCATTTACTAAAAAAAAAAATCTCAAACTTGAAAAACTTTTAGACTGTTTAAAGCTTTATTTCCTTGTATTGAATTCAAGGCGGGGTATTCAAACAGCAGAAAACATGGCTAGTTAACGACAAACAGTAGTTAAGGTCAAAGGCCAGAATAACTAATCAGCAAATATTATGTCTAGAGATTTTTTTCTCTTTATTATTTATAGTTGTTATCTGTGTGGTTTTTATCGTTTTGAGAAATGAAATGCATCAAGGTGATTCTTAACAATGTATATTGTGTCCTGGTCTGAACTGGACAAAGTGCTCACTGACCTTGAAGCCTGCAATGGTTTTACTCCAAAGATAAGCTTGCCTGCTTCTTTGCATACACATCAAGACTACTGTAGAAAAGACTTGAAACTCAAAAGAAATATGAAACGCTGAATGAAAAACAAAGAGAGTAACATAGTTTTTTAATGCGGACTTCTAAAATGAAAGTTAAGCTAGTTTGCTTGTTAAAGCTCTCTTCTTCCAAACTTCTCGTTAGAAGAACCAAACGTTTAGAGAGTATTTGCTTAGTGGTATGTTATGGAAACAGTGTCTGTAGATTCCACCTTTTTTAGCTACATTGTGCTCTGAGTCAGATTGACAGGGTTTTATTTTAGCAGGGACTGAGTTGAAAGCACTTCGGAAACAGTAGGTACCTAAATGCAGAAGTTCTCTGCAGGTCTCTACGATGACAGCGTTACCTTCTTGGAAAGCCTCTCACAGATACTACGTTCTTCATATTCTCTAGAGTTTTAAGAATTAGTGGATTCTCTTTATCTCCAAACAAAGCCAACAGAACTAATGCATGTAACAACTGTGTCTCTAACCACCCATTCTGCTTTTTATTTTACTTTGGAAGGGTACTTACAAACAAGAAGTCCAAACATCATGTAAGCAGGGTGTGAAGTTGGTATTTTAGTGACCTAAATAAAGTGCAGCATTGTAATGTCAGTGCTTATACATGCTTCAGCCCTCCAGATACCTGTTTCTCACTCTGTTGGACACCTAAGATTATCTGCAAAGATACACTTTTGTTGTATAACATACCTGTTCAGAACTGACTGAATAAGAGAGGTGAAATTTTGATGGGCTTGACCAAAGGTAATCTAGGGAGAAGTTTTACAGATGAAATTTTGCTGTTTGATTTCATTGGGATTGGATTTTACCTGCATGCTTTTAACTCGCCCTCCCACAACCACCCCCCCAAGTAATTTGTAGGACTCAGGCTTCAACATAGGTACATAATTCATAGAACATTTGGGAAGAGAGAGCAGTGAATAAATGCAGCAAGGATAGGGAAAACTAAGCTGTAAAACCCACCTGGATTATGATGAGCTGTTCACAGGAACTTTATGCTCTCTGAAAGTGGCATATAACAAGCAAATGTTAAATATTTTAACTCTTGTTATTTAACATGGGTAATAGTAAAACCAGGAGTATTTACTAGAAAGTAGATTCAACTTAAGAAAAAATTTCCAGCAAATCCACAAGGTAATGGGAAAGTATGTTACCATGACTGTAAGCTCTCCAAGATACTGACAGAGAGATCACTCAGTGGGTTTAATGGAAAAGCCAGGCCCACACCAGAGACAGAGGATAGATTGGACCTGGGCGGATCTTGACTTTCCATTTATAATTCTAATTAATAAGCACATTGTATGTTGTCCATGAGTAGGAAGCCAGATAGACAAAGGATGCAGCAGTACTAAAAGGGCACACAGGGGAGGGAGTTGGAGCAGTGCCTTCTGCCCCTGGGAGAGATCTCTAGCTCTCCTGTGATGGCTGAAATTCTTTCAAACACTTAAAATAACCACCCTATAAGATGATTAAAAAGTCAGGAGAGTGGTGTTAAGTAATCAAAGCTGTCAACTGGAAAGACATGGGTACCCCTCAAAGGATGGAGGGATTCAATGAAAAAAACAGATTTCTTTTTCAACTAGAGGCAGCATGTGTTTAGTTACAGTGCTTTGTAAAACTCTAGCGTACAAGGACTAAATGCCATGCAGATTTAGGACAGGCAAGATCTTGTTAAACTAACATCATTCACATTTAAGTGGAATTGAGAGAAAGCCGAGAATTTTCTCTTTCTTAGTTGTAAGGTGCTCAGTGAGATAACTATTTTTTTAAATACATGGATAACATAATTTCAGTGTACTTCATGCATTCTCAATAGCCATATTTCATATATTTTTTTTAATGTGAAAATTTTCATAAGCAGGATGCAAGGAAAAAGATTCAAGGTACACAGGAGACGGTTGTTTTCTGGTGAAGTTTCACAGATGTAATTCTTACGCAAGCTAAATCATCCTAGCTATTATCTGCATGTGTTGCTACTACACCAGGAAAATTGAATTCACTGTCTCCTCCTGTGTTTCAGGTCGGCAAATTCCACCCTTAGATCCTCATGAAAACGGTAACAATGGAGCAATCAAACTTGGAAAGCAGACTTCACAGACGGGTAGGCGGTGCTGCTGACCCAGCTTGATCTTTTTAGATTTACTTGAAAAAAAGCACCATTTGCTTTTTCCACTGAGAAAGGACTTCATGATCTCAGTGACGTGGCTCCTTATCTTGAAAGCAGTAATTTCAATACTTCCCATGAGCAATAACGCAAAGACCAGAAGCAGAAGGCCTTACTTCAAAGGGATTTTGCAAAACTTAGTCGGAAAATCGTCTCTAATACCCTGTCAAAATTACAATGTCAAAAGTACTCTGATGCTCTGTTTAAGCCAATGACTTTTTTTTTTTTAAATAAAAAGATCCTTTTATATGTAAATTTTAGATTTGCTGCAAAAACTTCTCTTCTTACATTGCAAAGTGGACTTGGCATGTTTTTAGAGTTTTCTCTGTAATGATAGGGTGAAAAAACCCCATAAAACCTGGATTTTGGCTTACAGTTTCTCTGCCATCTTTTTAGCTGGAGTCTGCTTCAGTATTTTTCTAAATCTGTAGCTTCATCTCGCACTTTGAGTAAACATCAACAAGAAATGGACTGAATTTGCTAACTAGAAAAAAAATGGATCCAAAGGATGAGTGAGTGCAATTTTTACAGACGAGAAGTCAAAATCTGTGTCAAGAGGTGCTGTGTATGTGAAAGAAGGAGTTGTCATGAAGGAGACTGCTGACCCCCATGCAGTTCCAGTCTGCTCCGGAAAGAAGTGAAGATGCAGCCACTGTGCTTTGCCTGAATTGATTCCCTTTCTAGGGCGTAGGCTTCATTAATTACTGAAATTGTAAAAAGAACGCAAACGCCAGCTTAATTTCCACTACTTACCAGGTTTCCTCCAAATCTGTGCCCCAGACCAAAGTTATCTCTGCTCAAAGATGCCACTTCCTTGGTTTCTAAAAGAGAGTGCCACGCTGCCCCACTCCTTCGTGGCCTCACTGCAGCACTCCAAGAAGTCTTAAGGTCGGAAGAACAATATTTCTGTACAAAAACAGCTTAAGAGAGCACAATATAATTTGGGGTTAAAGGCCGGAATCTAATAAAACAAACCATAGCGTTTCTTTACAAATGCAATTCTGTGAATTTGTGGAGTAGTCCCCTCACCCACGTGGGGATGCAGTATGGAAGACCCACTGTGTGATACCTTTGAAGCTTGATGCACTTAAAAATACAGTGTAGGAAAAAAATACACAATAGGTGGTTATGAACTAGAAATAATGTATTCTCCACTTCCATCTTTCATGATTGTGTGTGACTGAGATGATAAAATATGAATTTTTCTTTTTCATCAATTTCATTGGAAATCAGAACTAGGGTGAGAATGCAGGCTTCAAAACCAAAGCCCAGCCTGCATTCCACAATATTACTTTGTTCTCTTATGAGGAAAATTAACCTCACTGCACATTTGTTGGGAAACTTATGAAAAGCAAACAAAAGGGAAAAACAGCTTTCCACAATAAATCATGAACAGGTAGGCTAGAGCTGGGTTTCCGTGTTTATACATAAAAAACAGACCTTATTGCTTAGTTGTGAGATTGCTTTGATAAAATGGCACTAATTATTAGGGCTTGAAACAGAGCCATATGAAATCAATGGGAACGTTTCTTTGTCTTCAGAGGGGTGAAGTAGTTATAGGTGGGAAATGTCCCACTGGATTTTATCTAAGAATCTAAACTGCATTGTTTTTTCACATATAATCCATTTCTCAGATATTTTGGACTCCTTTGAAAGCACTCATACTTGAAAGTATGCCCTTGGATAATACACAGACTCAGACAGCTACCATGAGAAAGGATATTTCGGGTAAACTTTCAGTTGTCACCTGTGCTGATACATGATCCACTTCGCTGCTTCATTGCAGCAACTCTGTTACAGATAATCCAGGGTTATTTAAGTGAAAATTCAGCAATCATCATTGTTGATAGCTGGGGAGGGAGACAGGCTCCTTTAGGGAACGTTTCATCCCATCCTAGTACAAGTAAGTCTGCCATGGGTGCCTGGCTCTTTCAACTGGCTGCAGAGGGAGAGGTTAACCTGGCCTTCAGCGCTAAAGAAATATCAAACTTATCAAGATCACAGATGCATATAATTTATGCGATCTATGACCCAATGCTGCAAGAGATCTGGTTCTCCCTAAATAAAACCCAGTAAAAGGGTAGACCTGTTACCAAGAAAACAAGGTGAGATTGAACCCACGTTTTTAAAGGTGTCATAAATTTTAGTTCAACGTATAGTAATTACACATAACTGATTTTTAAGCTTTCATAAATCTTTGTAGCATATTTCTTTTTTTTTAATGTGACAGCTCAAAACTCATCAAACCCTACTTGAGATGTCTGAAAGTTTTGTAAGACCATTCTGCGAGTACCTTGTATACTCTAATTTATGCTAGAACTGGTAATTGATGCTGATCTGTAGGGAATAAATACTGTCTTGAACAACCAGGTCTCACAGCTGCCATTGAGCTGTATGTGAATCAGAACAGGTTTATGAGCTATATATTAAAACAGTTTAAAATTGGAAGTTGTTATAATGGATTTCTGGCAGATTTTAAAATTCAAATGCTGGCTAAAACATGTTTTTGCATTTTGTGGGCCAAATCTAAATCACCTTATTCTGCTTTTAGACAAGAAAAAGATTTAAATGAATAAGGATTCTGATTGTATAACTTCTTGAGATTTGGGTTACGATGAGTTTCAGTAGGGAACTCTGAAGTCACAGGTGAAGAAATAACAGGCCACTGTGCTATGCAGAGCAGCTCGCATTTTTTTTGAAGACAGGGCTTGCCTTTGACGATGATGTTGCCTCTCTGCTGTTCGTCAAAGCTAAAGTGCAGCTTTAACCTGCCTCTTCAAATGGGGGAATGGTTTGTTTTAAAAATTGTGATTTTCAACTGTAAAATTCATGATTTCTGCTTCCTTTTGTTGCCTGCATTGCTTGGAAAGTACCACCACCCTTCATAAACAGCCAGCAGCACCCGGAATTCCTCTTAGTAGTTAATGGCTGGTGAAAAGCTAAATTACTGTACAGGAGCACCCGACTCTGTAGCTGATCTGCTCTAATAACAAGAAGAATAATAATAACGCTGCAGTTCTAGGTTGGCCAGCTGGTGCTGGATATGTCCGAGATTGGTTTTCTCAAGAGAGCTGGCAGCAGGACTGAAGCACAGGCTGCAGTGCCAAGGATGCTTGGTGGAGCTTGTTTGCACCGTGACTCAAGACTGTGACTGTCCAGTTGTGGGTGACTTGCTTTTCTGGCTTGTCATGAACTAGTTTAAAAACAAGATTATGAAGGAACTAGTTTTCATATATGCTCTGCATATGTGTGTGTATATAAGTACAGTTTTGTATTGTTATGCTGACATGTAGTGTTTTTTCACTATGTCTGGTTCTCATATACTGCACATTGTATTCTGTAAGTACATTTTTTTGTTAATGGTCATTTCACCTTCTATGAACTTAAAGTTACGGATCAAAGGTAGCAAGAAGATGGAGATACACATAGGTACAATTGTTGACTCGCCGTTCTTATGTATGAAAATGGCATATTCTAGAAAAAGTTTGTCTTGCAGACTGAGAAAAATGCCATTATTATCCAAGAATTGGGACTCAGAAGTAATAAAGTTACACTCAAAAAAAAACAGAAAAGAAAAAAAAATTGATTATTTTTGTTCATGGTACAGCAGGTCTATTTAAAGTGCTGTATCAATACCTAGAAAAGTTACCTATCATCCCTTGTCTTCGCTAATCCTTCATGGCACGTGGTAATACGCATGAGTAGATTATACATGCGAGCACTCTGACTATAATCAGACCTTTTCAGTACAGTGATGATATATTTTACCATCTTACCCTTAATTATTTAAACCAGAGTCAGTGATAAATTGTAAGTTTAAAATCACCTGCTAAGTATTCTTCCTCTGTTTTGTTTATATAAGGGCTTTGACTGGGCTGGACCCACTCGCTTCATGTATGGGATGCTGCAATCTGTTAATACTTTACCTTCTGTTTTACATATTAATTGTATCATATCTAATAATATTTTTTGCCCTAAAATGTAGTTTTTGTGTTTTATTTAACCTACAATGATTAACGCTAATAAATGTTTTAAATACCTCTGATTTGGGGATGTCTCTGGTTTCAATAAAGCAGAACAAAATAGGTCCCATTTTTCACATCATTCGCTCTTGAAAAAGGGCTGTCTGCAGTCTGTGGATTGCTTACCTGGGATTTAAATGCTGCTTGAAACGTGTGTGGCTGGCCTTTTAGCAGAAACTGAATGCGTTCCTGGGGGATCCTGCAGTGCAGGTGAACTTTCAAAAACCAGAAAAAGATTATCTGAGAATCCCTTTGCTAAGTTATTTGATTTATCCATTAGAAGAGAGGTACCCGAGTGGCCAGTATCAGCTTGGAAATTTAGAATAGTAGCTGTCAGTAGAACGTGAGCTTACAGTTACCACTTGCTTTGAATAGCAACCATGACTGCTGTGGCTCATAAGACACTTTCTCTTTTGTATGTTTTTATTTTGGTGGTACGTTTATGTCCCTCAAGCTTGTCTTTAGGAGTTAAGAATTAACACTCCCTTAAGAAGTGTGCCGTATTTCATACCTCCTAGTGCTATTGTTTCAAGAGGTCTTTAAACTCACCAGAAAGTTTTTGCGCTGTCTGGTTCATATTTTCAAAGTTGTTACCACAACTATCTGGACTGAATAAAGGGTTGGGTTTTTTTAAGGAAAAACAGGTTTTTTGAGTAAGGCTTTTCTAACTACATGATAAATTCAATGCACACCAGTACACAAGAAGCACAGTAACTCAAATAACAGCACAGAATGCCATTTCTCTATGTAAGGAGAAACCAGTATTTCAAAGGGGATTACATAGGTTGTGAGTTTAGTTACTGCTTGAAGATACCCAGCAGGATGGGTAAATGCTTTAAAGCATTTATAATCACAGTGGAAAAATTATGTATCTTATCTCCAGCTGTGCATAGATCAAAATGAACCCAGGTACATAACCGTAAACTGTAAAAGGTGATGTACTTAATTCAAGGAAAGCCTAAGCAAGCCCCTTTTAACTATTATCAATGTGTTGGAAAATCAGAAGTGAACGCTGTTTTTCCTTTTAGTGTGGAAGGAGAGTTGTGCCCCTCAATGGATCAGTCCTTGCATTGTCAATGGGATGTTTTACATGGCTTGGAAGCATGTTCTTGTAGTGCTTTAGAGTTGAATTTAGCAATGAGAGGGGAGCTGTACAATTGGCTGGAAAGTGAACCTCCTCTGCTTTCTTTTTGAAGACTGAAGGTTGTGTCTCGGAGTACTTAAGGAAAAGTATTTGACATTCCGGCCTTCAAAATCTTCACGACAGCGGCTTCAGTCTTTCTGCAAAGAGCAACAGAGGACACCCTGGTGTGATCTCCTGAGCGCTGTTCTGAAATCAGGACAGCAAGGCTGGTGCAATAGTCTCTGTATCTACTGCATACCTCCACCCCCTCAACCCGATCTGTGAAAGTTTAGGCTACTACCAGGCTTGTGAAATGCCTCCCTTGCCTGAAAGGAAAACAGTAAGCTGCAGGATTTTCTTCTTTTTTTGTTCTCCTCAATGTTGTTTTACACAAGGCTACAGAGTAATTTTCTTAAAAGCATTAAAACACTTATGGGAGGATAGAGCGGCTAAAAGTATTTGTACAAATGCCTCCGTCAGTCGGTGCAGGTTACTCCTTGAGGACTCGGCGTCAATGATAGGATGCATTCATGTGTAGTGGGTTCTTGACCATTAATAAGATCCGCTTTTGATTACATCCATTTTTTAACAGCTGGACCAGTGCTAAGTCCATTGCTTGATATAAATGCTCTCTCACTGTCCAAAAGTAAGACTCTTCACTAGAAACTGTAAAATCAATGGTTGACCACATTTAGCAGGTTAAGATGAGAAAGAATAAGTAATAGCATAATGTAGCATAATGCAGCCTTTTTCGTGTCTGAAAAATTGATTTCAGATGGGTTTCTTCTCTATCGATTAAGCTCTGTAAGAAGAGTCCTTATTGCAAAATGTCTGTATTTTTACACTTCTGACACTACCAAGTGGGTTTTGATGCAGATTAGTTTGCATTATCGCTTATCACTGCTGTGTATTTTGTAGGAATATGAGGACAGGCTCATGATATTAACATTCATAAACACAGTGTTTTCAATAGATACGGTGTAGAAGTGTTACTGAAATTGTTTTGTAACATAGTTGTTGTGAAAACTTGAAGATAGTACACTGGCAGAACTTGAAGTATAAGAGACCTGTACTAACGTGCATTTAGTGTCACACCAATTAACAAGTTTTTAATAAGATGTCATTATTCAGTGCAGGAAAGTCTAGCACTAGAGTGAAAAATAATTTTGTGGCTTCTGGTTAGGTATTAAATATTTATCAGCTTGAGAAGGATTTCTTTTTTCTGGCTGTTAAATTACTGCAGCCAGAAATAATTTTTATCCCTGAGACTCCCTGAAGTATTTTAAAAAAAAAATAAAACAAACACTTTCTTTGAAAAGCACTGACCTTGTTTTCTCAAAACCTCCCTTAGAACCCAAGCTTTGTCTTTCCCATCATCTGTCCAAAGTTCTTTGAGACACACCTTATTTATGATGAAAGTCAACCTTTCTGATTGCCACACTTTGAGAATTTTAGAAACAAAAATGCATTTCCCCCGAAGTTCATTTAATTCACATTTATTTTACCTAGTCAGTGCCATTAAAAAAAAAGACAGTAAAATACATGTTTAAATATAAGATAAATACCTAACAACTAAATCCCTGTTCACCTACAGCAAGTAGAGTACTCTGGGTAAATGATCTGTTACAGACTGAGAGAGAGACACAATCCCTAGGCTTCTGATTACTTATTGACAAGTACCAATCAATCAGGAAGTCAGCTTACATGTCTAAGAGTTGCCCTTGAGGAAACTGAACATCACGTTCCTTCCTCTTTGTCAATATAACATGACTTGGGGGGCAAGCGATAGCATTGCTGTTACTGACTTAAACTAAACTTCCTGACGCAGCTGGTAAGCGAGC
>NW_009228380.1:0-421 GCF_000690835.1 Fulmarus glacialis
GGTGCCTTCTCCACCTCCTGCAGAGCTGGGTGCAGGCCTGTGCTGCTGGCTAGGTGGCTGATGTCAGGAGAAGTTCGCAAGGGATGCCTGTCCCTCTGATGGACAGTCCTTAAACCATGAGTCTGTTAGCTCTCTGGAGACCCTTCCTGTGGCAGAGCTTGGGGGACAGGCCCCAAGAGGCTGCCTGGAGCAGCAGGGAGAGAGTTTTGCTCCACCCTCTGGGCTGTGGTTTGGAGGCCTCTTTGATCTGGCAGAGGCAGAAGAAGAGGTGAAGTTGCAAGCCTCAGGTCCCTCATGCTGGCGGGTCCCTGGGCACCCCATGAAGGGAGGGCATGACATGGCCCTGATTTTCCTGGCCGCCCTGATGGGACTGGCAGACTTTGGTGAGATGCAACTTTCAGGCTGGGGGGAAGGAGGGAAG
>NW_009228381.1:0-231 GCF_000690835.1 Fulmarus glacialis
TGGTGGTGGTGGGGGGTTTGGCACGGGGCTCTCGGTGTCGTGTGTGTCCCCCCCTTCCCCGCCGTGTCCCCGTCGTCGTGTTGTGAATAAACGTGGCTGTGATGTGCCGGAGCCCCCGCGCCTCTCGGAGGAGGGGGGGGGAAAGATCTGCCTCCATTTTGGCACAAAATGGGGGGGAACGCAAGGTGGGTGGCCCAGGGGGACCCCCCAGGATGGCACGGGGACCCCAGG
>NW_009228382.1:0-1261 GCF_000690835.1 Fulmarus glacialis
ACAACTCACCCAGCTTCTTCCAAAAGTCCTCCTAGTGCTCCCCTAGCACCCAAGCTGTCCCAGCCCCCAGACTTGCTTGAATCTTCACTCCGATCTCCACATCCTCCTTCTTCTGCCGCCTCGAATTCAAAAAAATCGACCTGTTTCAATTCAGCACGACCCCCCGCCCCTTACCCACGCTCTTTCGGATCTTCTTCCTACCTTTAGCACTCCCGCGTGTCTCACAAATCCTTCCCTCTTCCCCAGTGACAGACCCTTATCCCAGGAGATCTGTGCGTCCTCCAGGCTGACGGATGTTTTCATACGGTCCATCCCAAGCGTGGGGAGCGAAGGAGGAAAAAGAGAGCAAGGTCCTTCCCGCCATATTCCCGGCACGACCGGTCTCCTCTACCAACGGACGTCAAGCGCCTTCCCTTGCTGGGCTCGGACGCGGTCGTAAGGATTTGCTAAAGCCATCAGCCGTGGCTTCGGTTCTCACTGGTGTGCCCCGACTCTCTCTCCCAGACCTCCACATGTGCAATCGCTGCTGCTCAAGGCCATTTACTCTTCAGAAGAAGCCTTGAGCTTCCTGGATCTTCCTGGTGCTCATCAACTCTCTTCCTGGCTCCCTCCAGAGCTCATGGTGAGCTTTCTTGTCCGTAACAGGGCCTTTATGACCGGCTTTTATGAAATCATCGCCTTTTTATCATCTTCTGTGTGGAAAGAAGAGTCACGGAAAAGCATCAAACACACCAAAAGGGATGCCAAGTGAAGCACCAGTACGAACCAGTGAGCAACACCCGCGGCTGCAGCTTCCTTGCAGGGAGTCCTTCCTCAGAAGGGGATCCAGCCTCGGCCAACCTCGGGAGGGAAATCAGCGGTGGCCGTGCCACCTGGGACCGCGAAGGGCAACTTTCGCAAGATCGCTGGAGCGAAGAAGTCTCCGAAAAAACTCTCTGAGACTCAATTTAGAGTTTTAGAAAGCAGGTATTCTTTATTGTGGCGCTGGACACACGGGGGATCGCTCCACCTAGCGTGCGTGCCAAATCACGTAACCGTAGCGGTTAAATGCAATTAGGGTATACGTAGTCATTATATTTCCAAGAAATAATCTAAATATTCATGTTATTTCCCGGAATTCATTAACATATGCAAATGGCCCCGTTCCCTTGTGCTCCCTGGTGGTCTTTCGGGGTCCTCTGTTGGTCGTCAATAGTCTTCATCACAGTGCCCTCTGGTTGAACTCAGTCTTCACGCATGCTCCGTCTGTCCCTTGGCTTGG
>NW_009228382.1:1846-2137 GCF_000690835.1 Fulmarus glacialis
AAAAAAAGGACTGTCGTGGTTTAACCTGGCAGGCAGCCAAATACCACGCAGCCGCTCACTCACTCCCCCTGCCAGCGGGGCGGGGAGAGAATCGGAAGGGTGAGAGTGAGAAAAACTCACGGGCTGAGATACAGACAGTTTAATAGAACAGAAAAGGGAATATAATAATAATAATAATGATAGAACATACAAAATGAGTGATGCACAATGCAATTGCTCACCACCCGCGCTGACCGATGACCAAGTAGCGATTGGTACTTCGTGGATCACGCCTGCCATTCATATATTGAG
>NW_009228383.1:0-2350 GCF_000690835.1 Fulmarus glacialis
AGGGGCCGGGGGACAGGAGTGGGTTGGTTTAGGCCCCTCTGAGCTGAACCCAAAGGAGGTGAATGCCTGGCGCCCCGAAAGCGCAGCCCTAACTGAGGTCACCTGTCAGGAAAAAATCCTGGCTTGCTCTTTGAAGCCTGCATAGCTTCCCTTCCTCCCCCGTGCCCCTGATGGGGTGAATCAGGATGAATTCAAGTCGACTCAAAGGAGTTGGTATGATTAATACCACTTACTTTTTCCAACAATCGGAGTGCGGAGAGTGCCACAGGTTCACTAGGACCTCCTGATACTTCTAATTTTTAAAAGGGGATGAAAGGACACTGTTTCAGAAAGCATGACTCATACATAAATAGCTTCCCTAAAAGAATAACAAAAGCTTTTGCTATTACGTCACCTAGCAGAGCCAAGAAGTATGAGACACTTTGATGGGGCTTTGGTGAACTAAATGCCTGGTGCATGTGTGGCACCAAGGGCATGTGCTGGCTTACCAGCCGTAAGTCTAATGTTCATGCCTTTGCCTTTTATTTTTAAAGTAAGATTATTACTGTGAATGAATATTAAATAGTTACTAAAAGCTATACAGCTAGAAGAAGGGTGATGTATCGCATTGCCCAAAATAGAGAGACCTGCGATACTATTTGTTGAGTGGTTTTTGCAGTCTTTTTCCCCAAATCTCCACGAGACAACCGCCAGTTCCAGCAGGGCATACAGAGCATCAGTTATGAAGCTTTACTGACTTATGCAGCTGTAAGGAGGGTGGTGGTGAAATACAGTGCGGTTTGGGGGTTTTTAGATAGGATTACTTTGAAAAATTATTTGGAACACAGCATAAACTAGAAGGGCAGCCTTCACTGCACTAGCACATCCTGTCCAGTGTCACGAAGAAACCACGCGTTCTCCAGCAAATGTAAAAATCCATAACGGCTTGCTTCATTCCTTTACTTTTAACTGCTTAACTTCATAAGTAATGTGTTAGGTAAACATATTATTGTAATTTAATTTGAAACTGGGCAGGATTCATAAAGCTTTTTGTCTTGGACTACCTATATTGTTTTGTTTTTATTTTGAGTAAATGAATGAAGATCCAGTTATTAAATTGTAACAGAATAAAATAGATGATTCACTAGATTATTACACCAGAGGAGAGAGCGCTGCTGGCTGAGTTAATAATAGTTCACTCACAGCTCTGTCTTATCAAGTATACAGTACACAAGGTTATGCATGTTCTCTACAAAACTGATTTGGCCAAGTGTAAGCACGCAGCCTACTTTTTTCTGCTTATACATCATAAAATCAAATTAGATTAATGAAAAATTTGTTTAAAAATGTAAAATTACTTGTAACTGTAAGCTTAAGTCCTAATTCTATGGATATAGTTACTGAATTCCTGAAGGGCAGTGCTGAGAGAAATTAATCCTTTCAAATCTTCTTCTCTACATCTTAATCTTCTGCAGAGAAAGAGGAAACCAAACTTCAAGCATGAGAAAAAGGGGGAAGACAAAAATACAGAAATACAGGGATCAGACTCAGTTACTCCTCTCCTGAGGTTTTGACCTTGGCCTTAATATATAATCAGCCCCAAAGCCTGTCACTACCTTTGAATTGCCAACCACCTGCTTTCCTTCAGCCCCTCCAACAAAAATCCTTCAACTCCTTTTTGAGAATAGGCTTTTCTCACTAAAACTGGGAGAGAAAATAATTGTCCACTATTTCTTTCAGTGTAGCAGGAAAAGGAATCTGTGTGAGCAGAAATAGCTTGGAAAAAGAAGAAAAAAGTGTGTCCTCAAGCACTACCGGAAAAAAAAAATTACTGGAAACACTGTATATGTTTTACTGTTTACAATAACTTCCAAGGGAAGGATTTCAATTAATTTTCATCTGCATATGTTTGAATCTTAGACAAATCACACTATGTTAAAGATGTCCACCTTTCTGTAATCTACGATTTCCGTAGTGGGCAGGACATTCTCTTTTTTTTTTACAATACCTGCTAACGACACTTTTTCCACTCCCATACAAAGTTCCTCTTTCTTCTTAAATTCAGCTTAAGCTTCTGGCAGTCTTTCCAATAACACATGCCTGCTCCATGTCATCATCTGTCATCTTGCTCTCCTTTTATATCAACATGAGTTACAAGAACATGTGACAAAATAGCTCATTCAGACTGGAAGTGGCTTTTTTCTCCATTTGAAGCACCTTTCTGCTACTACCATCATTAAAATCTGCCAACTCGTTCAACAGCCTAATTCAGGAATAAAAATTTAAGACACTTTTCAGAAAACTCATACCGCAGTGAAAAAGTAAAATCTATACTTCCAGTGAGAGTATCATAGAATCATAGAATCATAGA
>NW_009228384.1:0-12479 GCF_000690835.1 Fulmarus glacialis
GGGCCTGACGTCCCCTCGCAGGAGGGGGCGAGGCGAGGCCCGGTGGCTGCCACCGGTAACGCCAGGTTTAACTTGCTCCGAGCTTCAGAATGCTCTGAGGCTGCACCCGCCCGGCCCAGTCTCACCGCCAGTAGGGAAACGGACCCTCGGGGGGGCGTGAACGAAGTTGCCCGGCCCCTCAGCGGCTCCTGTGAACGGGCGACCCTCGGCATCTCAAACCGAGGAAAATATTGCTGCCGCTGCAATTAAATACAGGATATTTTTTCACAACAACATCAAAATACTCCAATTAAATTATTAAAAAGATGGTAGCGTAGCAAAAATGCGTCGTGGATACATCACTAGTGCGGGCATGGAGCCCGCGGTAAGTTTCTGTCAGGTCAAACCGGCCCTCGATCATCTCTCAGGGACCAGTTAACAGGATTAAGGCACTATCTGGGTTTACATGGTGTTTCTGTAACTAACCGAAGTAATTTCAGTAATTAACAGAAGAATCCAGGAACCTGGAAAAAGACCATTATTTACATATATTGTAGCATTGAATTTTAATGCATAATTACGCTCATCAGTTACTTAATGAAAGTAACTGCCTATTATCCCGGTAGCAAAAGCACTGCTTTAACTCTGTTCTAAAATACAGAACTCGGAATTCATTCATTGCTGCAAAGTTTAAGTTATATTTTTTGTGGGTTTAATGTGCTCATGGGAGCAAACTGAGTAGTTCAGTAATACACGTTTTTGCAAACGTGTAGAATAATCTCACCATATTCAGAATGACCCTTTCAGGCTGGGCTCTTGTTTTGCTGCGATAGCTTTCTCTGCGGATTTCTTTTAATGAACTATTATTACAAAGCTGTGAACAGTTAACTGGCAATTGCATTTAAAAAGTGGGTTGGGATGCTTCGTGTTCTATTGAGTGAGTGTGCTAGTTGCTCTGACCAAAAGAAATGTAGTTTTTCACTAAATGTTATGTTTCACTAAATGTTCCATTTTTCACATATCTTTACATTTATTGTTGTCTCCTTTGCAAGGATACAATTTATTTTTAAAGGTGGCCTGAAAGATATGAGAAGGACTCTAGTTCATATCCAGCAGCTCTTGGCATTACAGATTACAGCAGAGAGATTTTGAAATACTGATTAATGTAGTAGAGCGGTGCCTGGTCAAGATACTGGGCTGGATGAGTTCTAACCACACATGCCAAATGCAACTTTGAAACAGTTTATTTTTGGTCTATAAAACAGCACAAGTCTATCCTAGAAGATGCTGTAATGTAGTGATTTCTTAGAGATTAAGACTTCCTGAAGCTACAACTTTTCCTTTTCACTTGCTTTTCAAAATAGGGAAACAGGCTGTTTTGTTTGCACACACAAAACTCTGACTAGACACTAAAAGAAAGCGTCAAGAAGAAAATCAGTCACATTTTTCATACCCAGTAGAAATACTGGGTTTTCGGCTGTACATAGGTCCAGGAGGGGCTTTTATTCTCTCCAAAGAAGAAATCACAAGCACTTGTAATAGTGATTATCTTCATATGCAGGCAGAAAACAGCTTGTGCGACTCACATTGAAAATGCACTGTTGTATTTATAGATGTTAACTAAGCACCTTTCACAACTACTGTATTAAAGATTATAAAACTACGTTTAACTACGTAATAGTAACTTTCTGCCATTACCCTTACTTTGCTATGCCCAGAAATTGACAAACAATTCTGCAGTAATATCACACCAGTTGATGCCAAATGAAGCACAACATGGTCCCTACATTCAGGAGTTTACAACAGCAACTAGTTCACATTGTTAAACCTAGAGGATGATTTGTTTAAATATAAGAAAAGCATTTTCAAGTTTTATGGATTAATGTCAGAGTACTTGAGAAGAAGACATGTGACAAAATGTTGCCACAGGATGGATTGGCCTTCATGAGAATGAGACAGCAGGGAAAAAACACAAATACAAAAGTACAAGGGAAGAGAGGGACAGATTTGTTAGCAGAACAAACTCACTAATAGAAAAACAGGATCAGAATTCAAAACTACCAAGATCTGAAATATGCTGTGAAAAAGAAAAAAATTATTTACATATAATTTACACATGCCTATATATAATTTTTATGTATCTCCAGAACAGAATACTACATACAGTTGTAGAAAAGGAAAATTACTGCAACTACCTAATTGTAGGTAGAGAGGAAGAAACCCAATGACATCTACAGAGTGCATATATTTTAGGAATAGCAGGGAATAGTAGGGAAGCAATCTTTTGGCATGAAAGAATACATCATAGCTATTTTACGTGTTCTGGTAATTCCACAAGGTCTTTATCTACATCTAAACAGGATAACAGTGCAGGTTCTAGAACTGTATGAATGTCTCATGATTTATTTTGTTAGAGTGAAAATTACATGTAGTTTTAAAAACTTGCAAATATTTGCTTTCCCACAATGCAAGCAAAAAGAAAATGCAGTTATGCAGAAGTGTACTCTTTCATGTGCAGAAAGATTTGAGATCTTTTCAGATTAACATCAAAATACAAGAAGAGGTTAACAAATTACTTTTGGGTATTTTGATGTTACGTGATTATGTTTTGCTTCTACCTAAAATAATTCCAAGCAGCACTGATCCATCTCATGTTACCAAGAGTTTCCATTTCATAAGCATCACAGCAAGGATTAGGTAAATAAAGCTAGAGATAGTTTTAGCCAATTTCTCTGCAGAGCAATCATAACTTTACTGGATACAGTGGAAGTGTGCCAAGACTGGGTTTGACCTCTTGAATTACAGGAAAATTGCCGAGCATCCGTTTCTAAGGTGTGTCACTCTGCAGCCAAGTAAGACAATGTCGTGGTTTTAATAAGGAAGAAAACATTTAAACAGTAGTAACATTTCCTTAAACAGGAGTGGGGAAAAACTTCGCTTCTGTATCCTTCAGCCTGTTGCATTGATCAGGAGCAACTTATAAATATAGGGGAATCAGAGGAGAAATTAATTAGCTTTCAATTAAACCATACCTGGGAAAAATCCAAGATATTTTGAAGGAAAGCAATGAAAACTACTGAAGATGGAAAAAAGGGGAATTCTTTAGTTTAAGAAATCAAGATTTGCTTCTAGGAACTGAAACAAAGTTGTAGTTTGATCTACTCCCACTAGATCACATGCCATCCTTTTTTAAGAAGGAAAAAATCCAATTTATAAAACGTCGAAATGGAAAAATGGCTGCAAGCTGACAATTTTAATAGAAGAAGAGAGGAACAGGGATATTTTTTATTGTCAAGGCCAAGAATTTCAATGCTGGACAGGAATGCAGGATATACAATAATTTTGTAGATTATGATTGTCCAAATGCTTCAAATCCCACCACAATTTTGAGATTAATAAACTAAATACTGGATAGCTTCTTCTACAATTCCAAGTCAATTAGGTTTTTCATTGCCATGAGTATTTTTAGTTGATACACTGTCATGAAAGCTAGTCCACCCTACTATGCCATACAAAATTTTGGTTACATTTGTTAGGCGCTGCTTTATCTGCCCTGCAAAAACATACAGATTAGTAAAGAGTATGCAGATGTTGCCACAGTTATCTTGATCAAGGATATCAAGACAAAAATAAAAGCCATTTTATTGATTTATTGAAGTCCAGTTTGAAAACTACTATATTCTTGGAAAATGTAAGTCTCTTGGACATTTCCCTTTGTAGATCTGTGGAGCCAGGCAGGCATTTTCTAAGAGGAAGACTGAAGGATAAAAGTTGTTGTTATATACACTCAGTGTCTGAGGACAGGCTGTAGTTGAAAGTGGATGCTGTATGCCCATTGATGTTGAGCAATATTACTTGGCAAGATTCAAATAAATGTTAACTACCTTCTGCAAAAACCCAGTCACATGAGTAAGACCACACAGCAGACTGTTTACACGTACATGCAACAATGTAGATTCACAGAGTTGAGACTACAGAGATGCAGAGAGAGACTGAGATGATAATAATCTAGTAACTTCAGTTTTGTCTGAAGTATACCTTCCATTCTTCAAGGCTATCAAGAGACCACTTTCTCTGGTAGTTCTGATTGTAACTAATTCTCACTCAATTTCCTCCTAGTTTCTGTCTTGCATTTGAAACGCAAACCATTAATTCTTATTTCATTAATCTCAAATAAAAGTGTTTCTTAGACCAATGTTTTTCTTTTGGGATGTTCACAGCACTGTTGACAAGGCCCTTTTCAGTCCTCCATTAATAGGTTAGAGCAAAACCAGCTCACCAATTGTATGCACTGAAAGTGCCTGCTTAGCAGTATTGAGGTCCACAACAGATCCAGAACTGAGCAAGCCATTTACTGTAATGGTCGCAACGTGTTGCCCTGCTGGACTTCCTGCACTGCGAAGGTAAATGCCTTCTCCTGGGGCACCATGCACTGCACTAATCCCATCTGAAACCCGAAAGGCTGGCAGAACTGAGTATTCCTACATATCGTCTCTCTCCAGCTTTTGGAAAATCCACTCAGCCACACCTGTGGCACCTTGCTGGGAAACGTGGAGCAATCCACACACAGCTGTCTCCCCTTTGTTTATTTCCTTGTTCGAGGCACAGGCATGGTGTCCCCTCTACCCAACCCATCTGTTGGAAACTTTGCAGGAAAGGAGAAGCACGATGGTTCTGCAGAGGCTATGCAGGCACTGTCTGAGGGGCCAGGAGCCAGTTTCGCAGAGACTGAAACTCAGATCACTGTCAAAGGGAGCCTGGAGCTAGGTCTCAGTGTCCCACAGGAGGAAGACCTATTAAGGGTGCAGACTGTGAATCTTCCAAAGAAAACATCGGAGTCAGTGATTCTTTTTAGCACTTTATAAACATCAGTTGATCCTTAAAATTGGATTAACCACCTTCTCCTGGTACTGATGCAATGCCCAGAACTCCCACTGAGAAAAAATGAGAAACCTGGATGTACAGTGAGAGATCGTTTAGATTGCAGGGATTTGGACAAGGACCTGTCTTACAAAGAAAAGTTTAACAAGTATACAGCACAATAGGTATGTAAGACTTGGCCCAGCTCCTTTGTAAGATAGAGATGTTTCCTCCTCTTTGGAAAGAATAGAAACCTGAACCAGAGAGAGAGAGGCACCTGAAAAGAGAGGGAGAACAAGGGATAGCACTGAGTGTCATCTGATTTCAGACTGATGAAAATACTGAGACACCTTCCAGGTAGATGAGACTGAAAGCTTTCAAATGAAGAGGTGCCAAGTTTTCAAATTCTCTGTGTTCCCATGCTGTCTTGTGTTATTAACTTCATCCACTAAAACTCTTGGAATTAAGTGGCTGATAAAATTGGAATGTCAACTTTATAAATATGAAAGTGGATTTGTAGCCATCAGGATTGCAGCGTGAATGATAAGGGCTCAAAAATCAGAAGGGATAAAACTGCCAGAGCGAGGTATATTAATGCATTTCCAGTACTGAAGAACGGAAGTGGTACTACCATCACTGTTCTAAGCTGGAAACAGCTTTCCTGATGTCTTGCCTTTAAATTAAGGCGAAAGTTGAAAACTTTCTTTTAAAGAAAAATGATTGCTAACAAAATTTGAAATAACCTTAATCAGAGCACCTTTTTCTAAGAAAATGCCTTTGTAAGCAATAGAATAACACAGCTACAATGGTGGGTTTTTTTTTTTTTTAATTTAAAATGTATTTCAGAACAAATTGCAGTTGTAGAAAACTGTACAAAGAAACTATAAATGCTTCTAACAATTTTAGTAAGTAAAAAGAGTAAACAAAGATGTGAAAAGGGATCCAAAGAGAAAATTTACTGGCTTATGAAAACATTTGCATATACAAACCTATCCCCAAGATAAAAATATAAAAATATGTATTGAATTTATGCAGATATGCTCTGGAAAGCATGTCTACTAAAACATTTTACCTGGCCTCATAAAGGATACTAATAATTTATACTTTGAATGAGAATTAATTTTGCCGTACTTATCTCTGAATGCCAAGTTCACAAACAGCTGCTGCCTAGACAAAAAGTCCTGTTACTTGCTGATGAACAATAAAGTGTTTTGCCTTTAAACCCATGGATTCCTACTAAGATGACCCAGAAAAGGTATGGAACACTAATGGAACGCTAACATGAGTCTCAGCCTGTACCTTATTCCTTTACGGCAATATATGAATTTGTTGCATCATCTCTGAAGAGGGGAATAAAAAAACCCCAAAACCAAACAACAAAACCCCAACACAACCCACCATCCACCCCCACTATACTATGGTTGCTTAAATAGGAAGTTATTTTGCATCTCTTGTTGGGTGAAATTCCAGATAATTTCTTACATACAGCAGAGCATTTGGAAATACAATACAAAAAGTCTTATTAAACTAATTTTCGACTTGCCAAAATTATTCAACATGATTAAGCGCTCCACCAAACCCCAGCCAGAAAGAACAGTTCAACTCTTTCTGGTATCATTAAGACATCACCTATAAATAAAATCTGAAATTGTTAATGGCATTTCTGTGCAAACTTTTGACATGGTATTTTGAACTGCTTTCTCTGGTGGGCTTTGCAAGTTTGCAAATACATAATTTTCAAATGAAGTATTCATATTTAAGAGGCCATGCTGTGTACTGTTTAATAAAAGCAGAATGTTAGCACAGGTTTTCTAAACTTATCTGATACCTTCATTACATTGATTTAAAATTGAATCTGCATACAAAACCTACCAGTAATGTACAATATCTAAATAAGTAACAAAGTGATTAAGCAATCCCCATAGGTGTACTCTTCTGAGAGTAAATAAATAGTTTAAAATATGCATATTGATTTAAAAAATAGAAAATAGTATCCACAAAGTGGATAGCTAAGTTTCTACATTCCAATTCATAACTTTATCATAGTCCTGAATTCGTTGTTTTATGTGAGAAAGCTTATTCTTTAGGTATTCACAACGCTCCTTTTTCTCCAGAAATGCAGGATCCTGCCAAAAATACAAAAACCTTTACATTAATATATTACACTTTCAGACTCTTCCAAGAAGAGTCTATTATCAATTATGTTCTTGATTAAGGATAGTATATAAATATTCTCCAAAATGACACTCTTTTTCCCTGGCCACAATTTCTTATTTCCTGCTTCCCCTTCCTTCATGAAAGGGTGGAAAAAGAGGTTCTGCTTTTATATGCTGTACTCACTTAGTAAACAGAGCAGTTTTTAAACAGAAATCTGCAAATATAAATGACATCCTACTACATAATTTAGATTTTATAGGTGTGTTGTGGTATGTCTAATAAATTCCTCCCCCCAAAAGTTGTTAACTTATCTGTTGGCTGTGTCAGTCAGTGAATACAAATGAACTGGATCCCAAAAAATAACCAGTCTTCTGAATGCAGAATGCTAAGAGATGAGACATACCCTCAGAAGATGAAAATACTTAACTGTTGGGTTTTTTTTTTCCCCACATCTGGCTAATGGAATCATTATTCTCAAAACAGGTTGTTGGCATGAGTGGAGTGGGTTTTGTCCTAACTTTGCCAAAGTTTTAAAAGACAAAAATGTACAAAGCCCTGTAGTAGCTACAGATACCCTGAGCTAGCAAATTGTACCTAGTGTCAGACATGTTGGCTATTTACACTCTCTTCGCTATTCATTAGATTCACTAGTAATGTAAAGCTGAAAATACTCACGTTTTTCTTCTTCTTGTATTCTTGCAGAACTTTTGATATCCTTTCCTGTTCCTAATGAGAGAGACCACACATTTTTAAACACTTTGAGTGTACTCCGTATCTTCATGTAAATTCTACAAAATACTCGCCAGAAGTAAAATTCTCATTTAATCAATCCATTCTAGTTGCAATGTTTTAATTGTAAATCTTGTACTTGAGAAATAGTGAAAGTACATTAATTGTAACTCACTCAAACTTGAAAGCTACTAGCATGGGGGTTAAAAAAAACCCAACAGAAAAACATGTATACAACTTCATTGCAACTTCGTATTCTTGAATGATGACCAAACAAGAAATAACAGATTTGGGGAAACTTTATCTCCCACCAAGTCACTGCCAGCATTACAAGACATTGTGCCGTAGCTAAAGACAGTCAGAAACTGCCTAATACCTGTCTTCCATGAGCCCATTTCACAAGTACTTACATATATGCTTTCTGGATGGTGAGGAAGCTGTCTCATCAATGCATCAAGCTCATCAAACTTTTTTAATACAGCATGAACTTCCACAGACAGTTCTTTATACTCAGCAAACTGATCATTGAATACTGCTTTGTACCGGTCTCGCATTTCATTTGTTTGAATTGCTGGGTACTTCCTTAAAAAAAAAAAAAAAAAAAAAAATTTCAAGGACTAGTTTTAGAGATAGGACTTCAACTAACACATGGACCCTTCACCTTGGTAGTGTATTTCTGTATTGTTTGCTAATCTTATAACTTGCTGAAATTTGCATGTATGTAAAGCATTGAAATCACAGAATCACAGAAGGACAGAATGGTTGAGGTTGGAAGGGATGTCCAGAGGACATCTGGTCCAACTGCCCTGCTCAAGCAGGGCCACCTAGACCACGTTGCCCAGGACTGTGTCCAGATGGCTTTTGAGTATCTCCAAGGATGGAGGCTCCGTAATCTCTCTGGGCAACCTGTGCTAACCCTCACAGTGAAAAAGATTTTCCTAATACTCAGGTGGAACCTTCTGTGTTTCAGTTTGTGCCCTAGTCTATGGCAAATAGTATAAAAATTAATTTATGATCTCATACTTCACCATGGAAACGCCTACCCTTTAAAAGGGGGCGTATTATAGATTTAGCACTTAGAAAGTACAAGAGCAGTCAAATTTCAGGGGCTGAAAAGACAAGTAATTTCCCGTGTATTTTATTTTTTTCTAAATTGTCTGTGTGGTAGTCTTCTGTTCCTTTGGCAGTTATTGTACTTGCTAGGTTATAACATTCTGCTTTAACAGTTGAGGTTTGGGTGGGTTTTTTAAAATTTAAGATTCTTTATTTATATTACTGGTCCTATGCCATTTATACCAGCCCCCATCCTCTCTATTTTTAACATTAACTTAATAAAGAATTATGAGTTCCCATAGCACATGCATGGCAGAGAAACCATGAGTGTATATATGAAAAATGCTGAGTGAAAAATATTATTCAGGTATTCTCCATTAAGATTATTCACCAAAGTCAAGTCACTTACGCTAAGTAGTCTGGCATCACTATAGGTTTAGGAATGTGGCCTGCAGGTATATGACCATTAAGTAGTTCCGGTTTTCTTTCCACTGATTTAAGCTGCCTGTAAGTGACCTCTTCTCTTGGTCTGTCATCACTTTCATACTGTTTTAAAGGAAAAAAAAAGTAGTTCTTAAGGAAGTCAGTTTTACTTCAAATGCAATATACATAAACCACAAAATACCCAACTCATTTGAAGACAGAGACACAAGCATTGAGCAGCAGTAGGAGCAAATCATAGATATTTCTTACAACCCTTATAGTAATTAGAAAATTAGTAAAGAGTTACAGTAATGTTTGACACACAGTATCCATCTTCAGTTTGTCCTAACAGCGGAACCAGTGACAGATAAATACTTCTTGGGGCTTGGAAAGATTTGTATTGTATGTCTTAAAAAGATAATTTAGGGAAGTTTCCTTGGATATCCATCTAATTTGTGAATGAACAGGAATCACTCAGTTCTCTGGAGTTCCCTTTTTCCCCTGATTTCCTATTGCACTATTTATCCCTTGGTCCAGAAATAAAAGCACATGGAGTCTTGTTGGAACACATAAAAAAGGATCCTGACCCAGTACTGAAGCAACAGAGAGCGGTAGGAAATTCACAGTATCTAACAGGTGACATTTAAGACTGAAATAAATACACCATAAATTATCTGGGAATCATCAACATCTGCTGTTAAGATCCTGTACAATCTTTGTAGCTTATGCAATGGCATCTTTATGCAGCAGAAGCACTAAAATTGCTGACACTTCAAAACCAGCGAGGAGATCTTTGGAGCAGCCTCAGAGACACAGGAACCAGCTCAACTTACAGAGCACCTACCACTGTGCTTCCGTTGGCTCACCTCCAAATTAAGCAGACAGCCAGGAGAAAAGAGAGCCTCTAAACTACAACGCATCAGATGACCTGCTGTTCTCGCCATGTCTGCCAAACATATGATAAATGCTACAGAACTTGTCACTTCATAAAAGAGGGTAAGAGCACAGAGGGTACATAAGCAGTCATACATAAGTACATATGCAGGGTTCATAATAGAGGGTACAGAGGCAGTCATCAGATTTGCTATTTCCAGTGAATTTTATAACCTAGCCTAATTAGTAGTAACTTCTTTACAAGCTTCTTCAGAATCTTTTGAGTAGGAGAATGTTGTCTGGACTACGTTAAAGAATTAAACCTAATCTTTTCCAAGCCAAATAAGTAAATAAATAGGTAGGTCAATCAAAATAGTCACAAGAAAAAGAACAACCATTTGGAAATACCAGTAAACAGAAAAATAAATTCCTATTTCCTACCTTCTTTTCTGGAAAAGAGGACTGTGTTCTCATCTATCAAAAAATGGAAAGAACCGTAAGTTTTATTTTCAGCAAATACAGTATGCAAAAGCACAGAGTCTTAAAATCTGAACTTTTTCAAAATCATGCTGTACAGAGAATTACCTTTATATTGAGGTATGAAGGAATTTAGCATATGGAATATTTTCAAATCAATTGATTTAAAGACCGTTTAAGATCAGTGCAACGAAACCAACCACCCAAAACCCAGAACGACGACAGGCTCTCCCAGAGCATAGCTGTAAGGAACAGCTTGCAGCAAATACTCCATCCACTTCCCAGTCTCCTTTATTATTGCACATTCCAGCCCGTATTAACTCACTGACACTCTGCAGCCTAATTCATTGCCTAGAAAACACAACAGTGCACTAACCGGTAGCTCAACCAGCAGCAGTTTTGCACAGCACTCTCCAGAGCCTAACCTATATTATAAAAATATTCCCTTTAGAAATATTAAGTAACTGGCATAAAAGAACATGGATATTAACAGGGAAGAGTGATTGAACACCTGTGTAATTCCAGCAATCACCTCATTCTTGCAGGACATACTAAAAGTTGGTTAAAAAACTTTCATAAAAGAGCTGCAATGTACTTTTCAAAAGGGGAGTCTCAGTTTCATGCAAGATGGTGGAATGAAAACCAGTGTTAAATGAAAATGCTGCAAATCAGATTGCAGTCACAGAGCAGAGGAAATGCAACTTTAAACTCGCTCTCTCCTACTCAAATCACTTAAATGCTGACCCCTCCTTAACTTAGGCTTATGTAGGCTTCACGTACATTAATTTTTATGCTATATTAAGTTTAATTGATTTTTAAAGGTTTTTTTGTGAAAAACGTGAAAGAGGTTTTACACAAACGACTTTGAATTCTCCAGTTGACAGTGGTAAGTCTCTACTGTTACAGTTTATCATTAACCAGGCGAGTATCGAATGCTTCTAGTAAGGGCAAGGTCAGCAGCAATGCAAAGTACTTTATGTGAAAAAGGTGAAGTTTAAAATTTCGCCAACTCTGTTATTACTATTATTTTCCAACACCTATTGTAAGGAAAACTGAAAAGTCATAAAGAAGTAGCTTGGAATTTTGCTTGCAAAGTAACAATAAGTATTTCATGTTCTTCTGGTCATTCACACTAGCACTTCATGTGCTGAAAGCACAGTCTTCAAATAAATGCTAGGTGGCTTTAAGCCCAACCCTACTGAACAGCTGAACAACCACATTGTTCATTTCTTCCTTTGTTTGGAAAATACACACCAGGAAGTAGCTCATCAGCTGATGTCAGGAAGAGCTGAGTAGAGAACAGAGAGAACAGAGCCAGCTCCTTACCAAAGTAAATAAAAAAAAAAAAAAAGTTGTCGTCCAAGAATATGGATCAGACATCTTAAGAAAGCCTTTCATTTGGCGATCTCAAATACTGTTAAGACTGGCGAAAGGGCTCAAAGGCGAGGGCCTGCTGCAGAGAAGACACCTGGTATGACTCTGTCTACAGCACGGAAGGATCTTACGGCTGCTCCCCAACACTCCATACCCAGTAGATACAAAATGGTAACTAACGACTTACCTCTCGCTCCATTAATTCCCGGTGTCTCCTAGCTCCTTCATGCCTCCATAACTTCAGAGAAACCACCGCACTAATTAGATAGATGATCACCGTGATGAACAAGAAGATGATTGCTGCTGTCTGACCTCCCTCTACACGGCAAAAAGATGCGTTTATCGGCGTCTTAAACAACTGGTAATAGCAGAGACCACCTCGATTGGTATCGTTTACGTACACTATGGCAGCCGACATGTACAGAAAGAACAAGGCCATGTTGATTCCGAACTCGGTCAGAGGCCACCAGTTGGAATCGAGGAGGATAGTCCGGTAGTACATCGACATGCCCAGCACCAGCAGCACTATGGTGACTATCCATGCCATTCCCGCC
>NW_009228384.1:12500-12865 GCF_000690835.1 Fulmarus glacialis
GGTCCCGCCGTGGGGGTGGCCTCCGTAGGCACTGCCGGGGCCGTAGCTGTAGGGCTGCGAGTACCCGAACATGTTGTACCACTCGTTATCCTTGTGCACGTAAGCCGTGACGCAGGCAAAGACGGCGGCGCCCAGCAGCAGCTCCGCCACGCAGAGGATCCTGAGCAGGCCGGCCCAGGACTTCATGTAGGCGTACCGCTGGTTGTAGGCCTCCACCCGCTCGCTGTACGTCTGGCCGGTGGCAGCGCGGTGCTCCAGCGACCCGAAGGGGTCCCCGGGCAGCATGGCTTCGGCCTCCTTCCGCGAGTTGTAGCTCCCGCCCGATCCTCCGTAAGGATCCTTGTAGGAGCCGGGCACCGACGTGG
>NW_009228385.1:0-6558 GCF_000690835.1 Fulmarus glacialis
ACAGCCCGCTCCTGCGCCTTTAAGACTTAATTGTTTTAATTCAATAATGGTTTCAATGATTGCTATGAATTAATTTTGTTCACCTATGCAAAAAGAGTCCATCAGCATAAAAGCAGCAGAGTTGATAGGTCCCCTCTGAATCCTAAATGCAATATAATTGCCACATATTACCAAGTTGAGCTTCTGACTATACGAAGACTTGATTTTTTGTGTATTTATTTCTTTGGGAAAATAAAAAAAAAAAAAAAGAAAAATTCAAATATCCTCTTAAACAGTGTAGTCCAGACAGCCTTCAAAGCCTGTTAGGGGATTATTGTGTCTGAAACAGCTACATCATTTTCAGTTCATGCTTCTGCCTTTTGTTAACCAAAAAGAATCGGCACGGGGTGTAAGGGGGCATCACAGGGTGAGTGACTTTTTCCGTTCACTGTGAGTTTTTTTTCTGTTTCCACTTTGTTCCCAGGATCCTCCCACCTTTCACACTAGCAGAAGATGTATAACAGTGGTGTAAAGTAGATTTCTTTACTTAAAACTATATAATTTTGTGTTGGCAAAGAAATAGGGGAAGTTGGGACTTCCCTGCCTCATGGGAGAGGGAGAAGATAAAGATTTCAAACTAGACACTAAGAGTTAACAAGAATTAGATTGTGTCTGGATAGGGTGAGAAAAAAACTGGAAAATGTATCTCAAAGAGTAGAATAACTGTTCTCTCAGCTGATTTGTTAACTGCTGCCTTCAGTTATGAGGCCTTTTCTCTCTCCAAGGGAAATAGGGAACAAGAGGTGTTGCAGATCCTTTTTATGGAAGTCAGGCAGAAAACACTAATTATATACCATTAAGAGCAGGTGTAAGAGGTGATTACTGCCTACCTGCAGCAATTTAGGAGTACTGTGGTGCCGCATAACTGGGATTTTCTGCAAGAGTAAGTTTTACAAGGATAGCATAAGAATGAATCTATCTATAACCCTCTTCCAATTCTTTGTGATACTTATTTTTCCCTTTTCAAAGACATTTTAAAAGCACAGATCATTTTGATAGCAAATAATTGTTCACTGGGGTTATGACTATGAGCAATCTGATCTAACTTTATAGATGGTCCTGCTTTGGGCAGGAGATTCGAACCTAAATTATTCCATGATTCTATTTTTGCTGTCTTTTGTTCTGAGAATGGTTTGTATTTTAAAAAGTCTTTACTAGTAACACATCCCCTCTGCTAGTAACACAAAGAGATGGAGACAGGTTACAGAGATGTTAATTTTCAAGGTAATCCTGAAAAACCATGCCAGAGTGTCAGAATCAGATGCCTGCTTTGGCATCTGATTTTTTTCAGTCTCTTGCATGAAATATGTTATGAATTTGGGGCCATTTCTTAGAAAGCAGAGATCGACATCACAAAATTGCTGCAATCTCTGGCACCCTAATTGTCACTGATCAGGGATGCCAAAGATTTTAAATTCATAGATAATGAACAATGTTCTTGTTCATGGAAGTCATCCTTCTGGATTAGATGGTTAAGCAGATTAATATGTCTTTATGCTTAACTGACCTGTGCAGTATTTATATTGTGAGTATTTACAGTAAACACAGGATTTAAACATGGTAGAAGACCACCCTGACATCATTAATGAACGTACACAGTATTTCAGCTGTTGGAGGGGACTATTTCAGTCAGGATATTTTGGTGAAGCATGATAATTACTCTTAAATTGAGACTCACATTCCAAGAAATGTTTGATAAAAACAATGCAAAAAGAATTGCAATACAAAAAATAGTTATTGCAGAGACTTACTTACTCTAAGCAGATGAACACCATTGATTAGAATGAATTAGTTTAGCTTCTCATGGTTGCTTTTTACTGCTGGCTTCTATAACATGGAAAATATGATCTGTTGTTAAACATATGTGGAATATCACTGTGTATGAATTTTGATCACTGTGACCACATGGCACTAATGATCTAGTGATAAGGTAGCACATTTGGTTTGAACATATATCCCATTTCCTTCAAAATGTCAGTATCCAGCAGATGGCACTGTAGTTAAACTTTTGCTATGGGATAATTTGTTACATACTTAATTTTCTGCACTCCAGATGATCAATGCTATTCCAAGATACTGAGAAAAATTTGACATCAGGAAATTAAGAAAATTAGATTGGTTCACTTAATCTACATGCTTCGTATAATTTAGTGCACTCCACAATGGATGAGTATATAAAATGTATGCACTGAAACCTAAACTACAGCTTTTTATAGAAAAGAATGGGAGTAGTTGCTCTCATGAAAGTAATTCCTCTTATTCAGACAAATCAGCCTTTGACTCCTCTAATAAGGTTTCCCACAAGTTGAAATCAGCATTGTCTCAAACTATGCAAGCTTGTAATTTCTTTCTTCTTGAGCAAAATATTAGAAGGGCTTTATATTTGTAAGTATATTTTTCTTCAGCATATGAGTTGTAGTTAGTCTTTTTCTCCACTCAGAACAAATTGTTAAGGAATAAAAACAGGCAGAGGATGTCTTTAAATAAAAATAAAATTTAATATTTTCAGCCATTAACTTTTAAGTATATATCTGCAACAGTAACTCTCAGGATAGCTATTCACATATTACTTAATGGAACTATGATTACAGAAGTTTTATTGCCTGTATTCTGATATCTTTCAGTGGATTACCTGGCTCAAGCATTTGATTCCCTTCGCATAGACTTGAAGACAGATGAAGGGAGGGCCTTATTTTTGGAATACCAATGTGTACCTGTCATATTAAGTCACTTAAAAGTATCCAGTAGAGGTCTGCTTTCCAGTGCTCTTGATGGATTACTTCAGATGACCATGGAATCTGGTAAATTTGAGTAATTAAAAAAAAAAAATATATACAATATCATGTTGAAAACAGGTGAGGTAAGCATAAATACAACATAAAACTAGCATGATTCTTCTGTATAAATAATCTAATCTAGTATTGGCATTTGTTTGTGTCATCATTAGAGACATAAAATGTATTTCTGAATTGTCTGTCTCTTTCTGAGTTGTCTTGTCTTTTCTTCTCCCTCACAGCACCTATGCTTTTTATTTTGTCCTGGTTACTTTCTTATTTATTGGTGTGAATTTTTTTGTTGCTATTTTTGGTTTGGCTTTTCAGTTTATTTCACTGTTCTACCTTTGCTCATGTTTTTCTTTGAAGTCAGGCTGTGCCAGGGAAGTCATATCATAAAAACATGCCAGCAGGTGGAGATAAAAAATAGGGTTTATTGAAATTCTTTTTCTAGTTTGAATAAACAGTTCATCCCCAGTCATCTTTCACTTTCTAATAATTGGAAATGGCATTTCTAGAAGAGATGGTTATGTTTTGCTGAATTTTACTGAGCTGAGATGGTTATGTTTTGCTGAGTTTTACTGTGCTGTGGCCCTATAAAAGGGTTAATAGTCTCATTTGTCACAGCGCTTTTCCAAGTGATACAGTCTAAGAATCAGTTGATAACCAACTGGATGAACACGAAAGTAGTGAGGCATTCCAGTGCCGTGTTGAATAAACCTTGTGACTGTTTTTTTCAAAAGATAAAAATCACTCACTGCCTTTCAGAACAGAAAAGGGGAGCAGGCTGCTGCTATATTTGAGATGTATATTGTTATTTTGGGAGTATTTTTTTACCACGCATTGTAGCGGTAAAAGTAGAAAGCATGTTTGACTTGGGATGGAACAGCATTGAGTTAAAAGCCATTTTGTAGCGAGATAAGTGTCAAAAAGATTTAACTAAGGTTTTATTCTTCCTTGCAGACTCTTTTTCTGACCATGTAGTTAGTGTAGTCTTACAGTACTAACAGTATTCCTCCTAACAGTCATAACTATGATCGGTAAAGTGATTGGGAAAGAGAGAGTTGTACGCACAAAAGTAACCTAAGCAAGGTGGATGGTGTCTGGTATTACTTTGGGTAATGCCAGTAACAGTACATCTTCTGTTACCTAGCAGTAGTTGTTCTGATACCCTAGATGCCTGCAGTTTGAAGAATAATGGAGATATGTTGTGAGAGACTCATGTTTTGCCTTATTGCTTCTCAGAGAAGATGTATATATGTGAAATCAGGGAAGGAGGAGTTATGTTTAATTGAATTGACATTTAATTGAGAATTTATTTCTCGGAAACTGGATATAAAGCCTGATGCAGAGCCTTTCTCTTTGGTAGAATAAATTGCCCATACACAAGTCATAGGCGTGTTCTGCTCTTTTCTAATACATATTTAGTGTTTTGCAAGAAATTGTTAACAGTGAGAAACAGTATTGTTGATGGGAAACCATATTTTCATTCCTTTGTAAGTGTCCTATTAAAAAGTCATTAAAAGACAAACTAGAAGGCAGCACTGGATATTCAGAGGGCTCTCTGTGTGAGATTAAAACAGGAATTTATGCTCGATTTTAGAGCTGTATTCGCATGTAGCCTTGAGTATGAAGTCATAGGTAGCTTGCCATATGCTAAAATATGGAATCACATTACCCAAAAAGAGAGCATTTGACTGACAGGAAGCAAAGTCTAGGCTTTTGTTTTTTCCTGTAAGATATGCAATCCTAGGCATTCTTTCAATTTGCTGCAATAATTTTCTGGCTCTATAGGATTATTCCAATATTTTTGTTCAAAAATATTACCTTTAGAGCCAAAGTGAACAGAAATTAAGTTGGAAAAAAAGCCAGTGCTTTATTTTTTTCCAGATATTCTTTTCTATAACTGAGTTTTTTAAGTTCTAATTTTTTTGTGAAGTATTTTTACAGATTCAAATTTTAGTTGTCTGGACTGAAAGATGTGAATCAGATATGAAATAACTACTATGTTGCACTACTCCTCCCTGTAACTGCATGTACCTTTTGTTACAGTAAGCAATGAATGCTAATGGTTCTGTACAGTCCAGGCCTGTCTGAGGTCCTCATGTAGGTTCTCTTCCCTGTAAGAAATTATCTTCCTCATGTTCCAGAAATGAAACCTAGATTTCCCTCATATTAAGGAAAGTTTACTTAAGCTGCATGTGAAGAAAGTATCTACTGGTCTAAGATGGGTATTTTTGTGCTTTGATAGAAATTATAACAAGAGAGTCTGCAGTACTGCTTAAGCCCATTGACTGATTTGGTTTTGGGTTTCTGATTTTAGATCAGTATCATTGCTTTTGGCTTCATAGTATATCTGGTACAATGGGTCCAGGATCCAAGTTTCCGTTGCAAGTTCATACAACATTGACAGTGCTGATAAGGCATTCGGTTACTGAAAACATGATGTCAAATGCAACAGCTGAGGCATTGGTATCGTCTGTTTTCTATGTATGTACAAGACGTTAATGGCAAATTAAAATTAATAGTCTTACCGCTGTGCATCTTACTGGCACGTAGGCTTTCATGCACTCCCTCTCCACTTCTGTTCAGGAGTTTCACATCAAGAATCTAGGAGAGTCCTGACACCACCATTTCAATGGGAAATGGTAGAAGACTGAAAGGTAACATTTTCAGTACTTTTTTTCTCTGTTTACCTATGATGTCATTATTACACGCTCATCAGTCCTGGCCAGCTCAGAATATGCATTCATACGCAATATCTTCTGCTGTTCTGATTGTTGCTGCCTTCTGTTAGATTTTTTTTTTTTACAAGGAAGAGAAGGATCAGCAGGCAAAGGTGGAGGAATAATTAATTCCAGAGTGATTTAGTTGTCTGAGGAAGCTTGCTAGATCATAAGGTGGTCCAGAGGATGGCTTCAGGGCATTTCAAAACCTGAAAAAAATGCATGAAGTTGAGATTCTTCAGTTCCTCCGGGTAACTGTGGCCAGAAAGCCAAATAGTGTGTTAAATGTTTGGTGCTCTTTTTTGCCTGGTAGGCTAGAAATAACATTTAACAAGGAATTTTTTAGTAATATTTTTTGACACTTTAGAGATGCCATGATTCTTTCTAGGGCTTTCTTTGCACTAGGTCAGCATCTCATGGCTACTATTTGAGAAAGATTAAAGCAACAAGGATCACTTACAATAAGTTTAGTTTAAAAAAAAAAAAAAAAGAAAAAGAAAAAAAAAAAGAAAAAAACCAGGATTTGTTTGGCAAGATCTACTTCTCTGTCATTCTCTAAATGTGTGTTGTTGACACTCACCATGTGCTTCTGTCAAGGTAAGGCTAACTTTAATAAAACAGCTTGTCTATTTATAAAAAGACTCCCACAGAGCGGTGGGAAGAAGTAAAATCTATATGGTGAGGGGCAGCTGGTAGCCAAATCTCTGTGTATCATGCTGCCTTGTATGCAACGGGCCCGCACGTGTTTTTGGATGTTTGGGCACAGCCATGCCCTTAAGACTCTGGCTGATGAAGATAACTATCAGGGTTGGAGTTCAAACCATAAAAAATACTTCATTTAAAGATCAGTACCCCTTCAGTTCAAAGGCTAAGGAAACACTTTGCTCATTAAGAATTTGGAGCTCCTCTGTGTTTTCAGTGAGCTTATGCATTCCAGTCTGAAGGAAGAAGTAGATGACGTTTTTTTGCACTGTACAACTCAGTTGAGGTACAAAGGAAGAATCATAGAATCATAGAAT
>NW_009228386.1:0-6667 GCF_000690835.1 Fulmarus glacialis
ATTATTATTATTATTAACATTTAAATAATTTACACAATCACTGCAAATTCCAACAGTTTGGGAGAAATAGAAGACAGGCAAAATGTTCTTCAGTTAGTGCTAAAATCAGATTTGAAATGAAAAACTACATTGAATTACTACTTTTTCTGATCAATTCATTGATTGTTTCAACTGAGGTCAGTAAAATAGGAGTTACCTATGTCATAGCTAAGCCAACTTGCCTTTGGTTAAACTCTGTAAATTTTTGGTTGTGAACGTGCTGACTCATGTATTTCCAAAATTTGCTTTTAAGGTTCTTCTGCATGTTTAGGATATCTACAGCATGCTAAGTACACCTTTGTAAATTCTCTTTTGGGAAGCAACAGGAACACAATATCTTAAATTTTTCTATAGTTAAGAAAAGTGCTATGACAATATCTCCTGTTTCTGTGTTTCTATATGGAATCACAGAAAAGCGTTAACTTTTTTGAACTGAAACAACCTTTCCTTTTTTTTTAAACAATTATTAATTACATTTTTCCTTAGATAGTAGTCTTTTATTAATATATAAATTTCAATAGGGTTTTAGCTCATGTTCCTATCAAATAATTAACACCTCTTACTTATTTTCAAAAGGAGCTATTTGATTTATAAGAGGCCTATTAAGAATTATGTTTTTCCTCATTAGATATAATTGAGGGATATGACATTTTGTTCAAGAGAAACTTTTTAGTCTTAATTAGTCAAACAATGCAATGTTTCAAGCTTCCGCTGAAGTTTAGTGTGACATTACTTGAAATTCTTATAAACTAAAAATAGATAGGGAAAACAATAAGAAGAAAACTGGAAAAATGATCACGTAATACAACAGTTTTACCTTCTGAAAACTGAAGTTTCACAGCCTGAAACTGAGACTGCAGTCTTCCAAGCATTTATGCATATACTTAATTTTAAAGCTGTATTGTTAAACTGTTTATAGGATCAGGACCCAGAATAAAACATATTTAACCCAACTGATGACAAGAGAATTGTGTCAAATATAATCGAGATCAGAACTGGAGTTCCAGATTTGTGATTTATATGTGTTAGTGAATGTAAAACATGAGACCTGAAGTCTTCTGAAAGGATGATTAACGTTTTTGAAATGTTCCCATGAAGCCATGTTCCAAAAGCATTCAAAATGTGCAGTTTCTCTCATTTTTGACACCAAGCCAGAGAAAACTCATTGGTTTTGATGGTGTTTCATTTTGCAATTTTAAGTTTGCTTGAACTCAAAACCTCATAGTCAAATTTGAGGGTAGAAGTGGGTGTGAGCCCACACAGGTTGAAACCTAGCTTTCTGCTTGCACAAAGCCAGAAAGTTGTGCAGAGTCCTAATGCAAACTAAAAGCGGGTATGCATAAACATGTATGCATATGCAGCTAGATCAGAGCTGAAAATCATAAAGGCCTTTGTCAGTTCATGTTTGATTTCGGTGCAGTCCCTGATTTCAAGACACGTAACAAACCTGTGTGAGCTACAGCTGCTGGAACCTTTTCCCTTTCCTCCCCCATATTGTAAGTGTTAACAAGGCAATTGGAGTTGCTGAACACTCTGAGCAGTACACTTTGAATACTCAGCAAGTCAGGAAGGTCTCAAAGGTTGTACCATGTAAAAGTCAAGTAATTAAACACTGATTACTTACTGTAAAAAAAAAAAAAAAGGAAGAAAAGAAAAAGAGCGTCTGCTGGGAAAGGTTGGATTCAGAAGGTCTAATTTAACACAGAAGATTTCAGTGGAAATAGAGCCTTTAACTACATTCTGCTTGACTTCATCCAAAAGAAAAGGATGAGAGAAAAGATTAGAAAAGCTATTCAGTACTTTCTTTCAGGAGTGGTGCTTTGGGAGGTGACAACAGCTACTGGTAATTCTTTCCATAATCTTTTCCCCAAAACAGCATTTCGAATCCTCTTCAAAATTTGGCTCTGGATCTATGGCTTCATTATTTTTACAAAATACAAAGCCACCTCCCTTCTGTGCTCTTGGCTACAGATTAAATGTTTCAGTTCCCCAGAAACATCTCATTTAAAAAAAACTGTTGCAAACCCAGGGAACTCTGTTCCACCTGATGCTATTGCCTCCTCACACGTTAGAAAAATCCTGCCCGTGCCCTGCACCCCCACTCAAGCTTCTCCCCGCAGCACCATCAAAAGCTCAATCGTGTTTTTGTGGCTGGCTTGTCTCTGCAGTGTCCCAAGAGAAAGAAAAAGCCACTAGCTCCACAGGCTACTAAAACCATTTTCTTTGCTATGAGCCATCACTCCCCTGCCTCCGCTCCTCCTGCCACCTCTGGGACAATGGATCTTTTCATAATATGGGCACGATTAAGAATTAACCATTAAAATCTGTTGCATGTCATCACAACATCAGGGAGTTGGTCTTGTAAAACATTGCGTTGGGTTCCTTTTACTACAAAGACACTGAGAAATGAAGATTTTTCTCTGTAGAAAATTATCCGCTCCGAGCTTCTCAAACACTTATGCATTAATATTGTTTATTGGAGACAGCAGAATGAAGGCCTCATTCGCAACACACAGCAAGTTGATTACTTACATCAATTGTTGTGATGGGGAAAAAAAAGTGCTTCATTTTCTTGGCACTGAGTATTGGCTGAGTTTATTCACACCTACCAAAATATAAACAGGCTTATGTTTACATTAGGTACTTTGGGGAAAACATCCTGCAGCCAGAACTCTTGGAGAGCTTCAGGAATTTTAAATATAGCTATGATATTATAGTCTAACTAAATAGGCTTTTCTATTCACACTTCTCTTCGCAATCACATTTCACATGTGCATTGTACCCTCCGAAGGTTAAAATCCAGAGAGAAAATGCAGTGTTTAACAACTTGATGCTCAGTTCCCCCACACCCTTCATATCATTAAATTTCGTCCTTTCCCAGGGTTCACTGTCGATCTAATTATAAGGCACTCAGGAGGTGAATGTTAGTTGGGGAACACAAGAATTCATCTTTTGAATTGTGTTATATTTTGACAACTTAAATTAAACTGTTTTCATTCCCATTAAAGGAAATTCTGACTCCTTATGTAAAAGAGCTACTGATAGAGCACCTCTGTCAGAAAGTGACGGTAAGGGGGTCAAGGTAACCAGGAATATGTGAGAGAGGTAGAAAGAGAATCATACTGCAAAGATTTCAGGCTGAGATCTGGGGGAACACAGTCCCTGTCTTTGCCATGGAGTATCGCATCCTCTTACCATCCTCTCACCATCCTCTCACCTCCATCTCATCCCCATCCATTCCCTTTACCTGGTCCTGCTTTTCTGTTTGAATGGCAGGATCTTCAGCTTAGAGAGGCTTTGTACAGCACCTAGCATAAAGAGGTTGCTTACTTGTTTATGTAGATTTTAGATACTATTTTCCTTTCAAGCAGTTAACAGGTTTCATAATGATATAAGAAAACGTACTGCTAGGTGAGCTTACTACAGTATGTGGAGACTTTTTTGTAAAATGTAGAAGAACTATCAACATATCACTGAGACCTGACTGGTATATACTGGACTCAAGTGGTAAATATGCTATCGAGAATTATAATCTTTTCAATCCAGACAGAAACCAGTAAGAAAAATTACCATATTGATTAGGCAAATTGAAAGGAGGAGTGATGCAGGGTGACATGCTTAACTGCACATAGGGAAAAATTAGCCAGGGCAGCAGAGAAATTGCTGAAAGAAACGTGGTAAGTAAATGAGAATTATTGAGACTGGTATATATTTTAATTTCTACTGTGAATATTTTAAAATATAAAGATACAGCTTTAATCAATGTGGCAGCTTCAATCTGACTATATTTTTAATCTGTTTTAAATTACTTCCCAAACTAATCAGTCTTTTGAGTGGATAGAGGGGAGGTAGACCAGGGAAGAGGACAGATACCTCCACTCAGGCTTTACTTCAATTAAGTCCATTCCTATAGAGAGAACGCACTAAAGCACTTCCTTAATTCCTCTGGTCTAAAGGTTCTCATTAGCTCTTCAGACTTAATCCGGGCTCTGACACTGACTTAAAATTTCAGCCTCAGTTTCCAAAGCGTTTTGAAGATCAGTTAATATCTGTAAATCACTTTACTTCAAACATATGATATAAGGAACCTTACTATAGGTCTATTTCGTTAACGCACTGCAATATGATGAAAACATTAGAATGGTATCAATTTAAGATAAGTTTATTCATATATATATTTACACATAAGAAAAGATTCATAGACACATGACTTGAGATGTGTCCAAACAAGATTTGTCCTTCTTTTGTAAAAGATATTTTCTTATATACACAAGAAAACCTTTTTGTTTCCCTATCTCATAATAGAGCATGCTTTTTTTTTTTTTGCCTTTTTTTTTTCTTGGAAGTCATTTTTGGAAAGTAAAATCTGTCTTGAGGGGCATAGATGATGGCCAGCTGTAATACAGTTAACAAGAAACCGGCAGGAAAGTGAAGGCCATGAGAGACACTTGCTCTTTTAAAAAGTTTTTACTAATCATCAGAGTAACTTACACTTTATCAGCAAGTTCTCTAAGGCTCGGAAAATCCTCCCAGCCTTTTAATCAGGCAGGTGGATGGTCCCAGGAAAACAACTTTCTCGCATGTGAAAGTCTGTGTGTCTCTGTGCTTGTGCATGTACATTTTTGTCTCCCAAACAAACATTTATTGATGCCATTTAATCCCTGAGTTGCAAAGCTGTTACATTTGAAAATGGCCAGTGGACAGCTTCATTTGCAAACTGTGGGTTCTGGGAACCGAGTGCATTATAGCAACTAGCAACTCCACAAATTTTTATCTATCTGTCTTGTCCCCTAGAAAGGAGAATTTTCGCATGATAGCCACGGAGGTTATTTTGCTTTCATAGGTAACATCACACTTTACAGCAATGAGGAAGAAACCCAGCATTCTCCTAAAATCTCAGTCTTCCCCTCTCATATACACTTGAAATTGTGATAATATTAAAAAAAAATGCTATAATCACCATGGGCCATGCTGTAGACCAATTTCTCTGTTCAAAACATTCTCAAACAAGCAATTCCACTGAAATAAATAGGATTACTTGGATGAATAACTTCTCTCTAAGGACTTTGTCATCTCTTCCCAGGAAACAAGAAATATTTTACTTAGAATTGATCAAATTTTTTAATGTCAACATAACCTATATGGAAACAGAGCCTGTTATTTAAACTGTGTCCAGTCACGATGGTGTGGCGTTCAAAGCCCCTAGTTAAGTAAGCAAGAGGGAATGCTAGAAAAGAGGAGTATATCTGACCAAATAATCTCAGGATTTACATAACCACCATTTCTAATGCAATGGTTGGTTTCACTAAACGATGGACATCATAGTGAGAAGAATGCGGAAAAATGTTCGGAGCTTTTCATGAAACACTTTTCAATAGACTTTTGATCTTTCTCGAAGATGGTAGAAAAACTACAGACCTTTTTCTTGAATAAGTCCATTTGTTTTCACTGAGACCTTGAAAATATCTGGGTTTGATGAAGTTGGGAGCGTTAGTGTTAACAAGATGCCTGGGAAGTTTTCAACTGAGCAGTTAGGCAGTTATTAAAAAGAAAAACAGTGGCCAGTGCATACCAGCTTTTCAAATACAGTGGAGCTGAAGTAATAATAAAAATAGTGAGAAATATAAACAGGTGTTTCACATTGATTAGGCTTCTCTGATTCTATAACAAGAGTAATTTTTGTAGATGAATTTAGATTTAAATAAATAGGATAAGATAACAGCATGGAATAGTATACAGCTAACTAGCTGTAGCAGATAACAAGCCGAACGTTGTTTAGAAATATCCTGCAGAACATAAGGGAGAACAATTAAACTGAAAATCAGGTTTCTGTCTGAACAGTGTTTCATTCTTTTGGTACAAGCAAACCAGGAGGTGGCAGAGCCAACAATGACTATGCGAATGTGAGTGCAGGCATGTGTATGTATGTGCGTACGTGTGTACATGCATGTAAGCGTATGCGTATCTTTTCTCTTTTTCTCCTTGTCCGTTATCTTGGTGGAAACGAATACCACCATTTTTTGCTCCTTTTTACACGGAATTTAATTTTCACTTCTTCTACCTGCAATATATATCAGATTATGTCTAGACATATATACATCCATCATCGTCATGCACCGATATCAGAGACAGAAACATCCAGCTAAGTCTTTAAGTTTTTTTCAAATCCAGTCAGCCTGGTTCAATAGTGCACAGAGTTACAGGCAAACATGCCTGACTCAGGTTTGTGCTGTCTATAATCTATCTAGAAGGTGTAATTGTCCTGTGACCGTAGCTTGTGCCAGTGGGCTTGGAAATACCAGGATATTTCTTGGGCACGCGACACTGTCCCTGCAGTCTGCCCCACGGCTCGGCAGGAGTTAGTCCTCTTCCATTAGCTGGCTGCTTTCTCAAGATCAAAGCACTGCGTAATGAACTCTTTGTGTTTCAAGTTTTTCCTGTGCTTCCATTTTGTACTTTTGGCATGTAAATGTCAGGCAGGTGTGACAATGTTTAAAGGGGCATGTGAAGGCAATATTTCAGCATTAACATCAGTAAGGATCTACTGCAGCAGGGAGGGCGCGCTCTGCCCGGGTGGCTCCATCGCCCGGCACAGTGGCACGGTGGCACGGCGGCCGGGGCTTCGCCA
>NW_009228386.1:6697-57665 GCF_000690835.1 Fulmarus glacialis
TTGCGGCAGATGGGGAGAAGAGGAGGGAGCCAAAAGACCAGACATGTATGAGTGCAACTACCAAAATGTACCTCTCAGCTGAATTTTGAAATGTCGCTCTGTCTCTCTTAATCTTATAGCCCAATTTAGCTAAGCAGCATAGACAGTTTGTGTCTGTAGAAATTAATACTCCAAATGCAATTCCATTTTTTGTATCAATAAAGTGTAAACTTTTGATTTACGTGGAATTAGCAGGTTCTAGAAAGAGCTACAGGCAGTCGGTGTTATCATGTAGACATATATCATATAAATACATATAAACATGACCCATTCAAGAAAGCATGCAGGTATAAAATAAAATAATACTTTAAAAAAACCCACCTTTTATTTTTCTTTAAGGGAATAATGCTCTTTGCAACATTAATTAAACCCAGTATACCTTAAGGAATGTCATCTATAAATTATAGAAAACAAAGTGGCAAATATTTCATGTCATTATATGAACCATTGACAAGCTTTATGGTAAAAAATTTTTGTCACCTCTATTGAAAAAGCTGAGGGAAAGAAGAAATAGAAAACAGTTGGCAATGATCTCTGAGGATAACGGAACGCATGAAAAAACTCTGAAGAGAGTAAAAAGAATAGAACTGTTTATTTTAGAGAAAAGATAAATACATGGAGGCCAGATAAAGCTTTATAAAATAATATATGGCATAGAAAGCAGAGAGTGGAATATTCAGCTCCAGCTTTCTCATATTACACAGACAAAGGGATATTCAGTTAAAAGATGAAATTTAAAGCTGAGGAGTGGAAATATTTGTCTCCACAACGAAGAAGAATTGTACCATAGAACTCGTTGCCAAAAGGCAGCATTGGTTTTAGCAGGATCAAAAACAAATAAAAAAAAATCATATGGATGGTGAGAGTATCCAAAGTGATAGCGCTGAGGTGTAAATCATATATAAGTCTCATTGCAAACCCATTGCATTGGAGGGGAGAGAGCAGAAAAAAAGCCCTTCCTTTGGGTAAGGCATCCTGAAAGTGCCTTCTTTACAGAGTCTTTCTCTGAAATAGCAGACACTCGCCATACAAAGCCTGTGGGAGTGAATGAGATATCAACTGGATTCAACATATTAATTCTGTAATAATAAGCAGAAATAATAAAGGTTAAAATCACTTTCTGTATTATTTTTCAGTGTTTCCACTTTTAAGTAATAAAGAAGTATTAAAAAAAGAATAACAGGTGTTGTTTCACTTAGCTGATGTCATAGACTCTCATTGGGAGATAAGTGGCACAGTAACAGCGGAAGAAATTTAAGATGAGTGCCACGGTTTCACACTTGGACACAGGCAGTGTTTCATGAAATGGACTGCTTGCCAAAAAATAAAAGTGGTAGTGGTGGTGGTGAGGAGCCAGAAGAGGGTGGTGGCTGGGAGGCAATGTCTGAGCTGTAGGCAATCCCCACATTTGCTGTAATTAATGGTGTGAGTCAAAGACTCATTCCATCATCAAACTCCTATGGAGAAGCATAATCACTACAGCTGCTTAGGTACTAAGGATAAAAGTATCCAAACCAGAGAGCTGAGATGGGCATTTAGCAGTTTTAATCGTGGAAATTTAAATAACAAATGGGAAAAAAAAATGGAATAAAACATGTATTAAGAAGATTTCTTATTCTTTTTTGGAACCATTTCTTTAAAATTTAAAATACTTGCTTCAATAAAGATAATCGCAGGGTACTGCTGGCAGTCCCCCTCCCCACCCCGGTGAGAGCTGTTGCATGTCTATCTATCTTAGGCTTTACATCTGCCTTTCATCTCAGCAGACTTTGACTTTGTATGACATTATGACACAGAGGTGAATACAGATGCTTATCTCTGTGCCTAGTTTCAGGTTGTCTTCCTGCAGTCCTTGTACCTGTGGCACAGTTTCTCAAGGGACTTGCAGTCTGGATTACAGAGATGCAGAAGCAGGAGGAAGGGTCTCAAGCATATATTTACCAATGAGTGAAGAAGAGTGTTAGATCTTGCTGCAGCCCGATATGTGCCACCAGAGAGAGCAGCCCGTGTGTCAAGGTGACCTGCTGGAACCGCAGCTGTGCAGCCCCGACTCCTCTCCACATTGTCTCCCCGTTAGCGTGGGGCTGCTGCCGGCAGCTCGTGAATATGGCTCTTTTTATCTTGAGTTCATCAAGCCCTCACAGCTGCTTTCACAGTACGTTCAAATTCGTTATGAATGTTGTATGTAACTCTAGAGCCATGATCACACACTAATATGCTAATAGAATTAGCATTAGTTCTCGGGGAAGAAAATTATATTTTTAGATAAGAGGTTTCGCCTACTTTGAAGATTTTGAGCTCTGTACCCCAACACTGCTGTAGCTGGGGGTGGGGGGAAATTGCTCTCTTTCTTGCCACCTTTCTCTCTCTGTTTGCATGTTGTCCAATGATGTTTGAAGGTCTTCCTTCCATTTATTTCACAGCTTTGCCAAGTGATGTTACGTTATTATTATTCTTCCACCAGTATAAGGAGAAGCTAAGGAAGAAGGGAAGTGGTTTAAGAGAATTAATGTCAGTATTACTATCCCAGCGTTGCTGCTGATACTACAGAGCTTCCATGCTTGTGGCCACAGACTGCATAGCTGACAAGGTAACCTGAGTTCAGGAGACCCTCCAGTACTTCGGAGGGTGTTTATGTCTGTTCCACATGCAGAGGTGCCCGTTGTTACTCAGAATTTTTTTATATTTTGCTATACATATTGCCATGCTGTACAGAACTGCTTTCATTTGGAAAAGATATACCTGGTGGCACATATGCACTAGTGAGGTATAAATAATAATTTTCATGGCTGTCTTGCAGTGGTATTTTGCCTGGATTTCTTTCAGTGAAAGCCGAGATTGTCCTCAACTTTCCCAGTGTCCTTGAATTCAGGGAACCATGACCATGGGATCCCTAGGATCTCCCTGTTCTCTCATCACTTTCTGTGCATGCTTAGTGGAGAAACTTGCCAAATTAATTCTGCTGGATGCTTCTTTACTCCCAGGTGGGGAAAGAAGTTCAAAAAATGTGTTGATTTCCCAGCTCAGGTCAAAGAACATGTTGGTCATGGGGTCTGAAAGCAAGACATATGCATGCAATACTGAAACGATGAATCATATTCTCATTTGTGGCTGGCTACAGTAGAGTACATTGAAACGATGAATCATGTTCTCATTTGTGGCTGGCTACAGTAGAGTATTACTTTTTTTCAGAATCAGCCATTTAAAATATGTCATCAGGACAGAAAAAAAAAAAAGCAAAATTCACCTATAAATGTTTACTGCATAAAAAGTTAGAAAGAGAGATGGGGAGCTTTGACAGCTATGTAAAATTCCTCGCTATCCTTAGATAATATAGCAGAGGGAAATGGGAATGTTTGGACAAAATGCCCTTTCTTAAGTGATATTTCTGTTAGGACAAAGAAACATGGGAAAGAAAAAAAAAGAAAATAAAAATAGAAGTCACTTTAGTTTTAAACAAATCCAGCTGAAAATAGTGGCGTATCATGCCAGTCACTGTATAGGCAAGAATTTCCTTCAGGGTTATATAACTAGAGTTTGTAACTAGGAAGCCATCATCTGGCTTGGTCTTCTGCTGCCTCCCAGTCAGCCTGTCATATCCTTGCTACAGCCTCGCTTGCAGCACCCATATTATTTTGAAACATTTACTGGTTCAAAGAGTAGTTCATAGGTACAGGAAAAAACATTCCAACTGCAGAAATACTCTTAGTGAGATGACAATGTACTATTTATTGTTTGGCAAGCAAGTAGTGGAAGGAACAAATAAATAGCAGAACAGACAACTGTAAACAGAACACTTTAAATCAGTCTAACAATGTTTTATATTAAGCCATCCATTAAAACTTCCACCCAGACAAGATGACTCCGTGTTTTGGAGGATGCATGAAATGATATATTAGAAGGCTCGGGTGTGTTTGCGATTTCTCTGAGTTTTGTGATTGAGAAAGTAATTCTGAAATAATTCTGTACAGAAACCATAAAGTACTACTAGGCATCTGCATACATATACACATGACTTTCAGAGACAGGGAAAATTTACTGAAATGGTCTGATCCATCTCCTATTATCCTGTTATTTTTCAACAACTTTGCAAGCTAACTAATACAATATTCCTAGTATTTTATATGATTCTTCCTTCATTTATGGCTTCCTGGTCGATTTCTCTCCACTTTAAATGAGCTCTTCCTAAGAGACAGACTCAAAAGGATTATATTTATGCACATGAGTCTTGAAATAAGACATATCCTAACCTTTAATTATGAATCACTGCCACGGTTTCTGAAAAGCAGCTGAAATCCTGGTGATGTTTTAAGAAGGTAAAATCCTGAGGTTTATTTAAGAGGGTTCTGTTACTTTAAATGTCATATACTGAAAGCCCTTGTTAATAAAGACTGGCACAGGTCACACTGTCAAGGATAAACAATCATTCCTAAATCCTTTGTTTCAGGCTACAGTGAAACCTAATCCCCATGGTGTTCTTGCCTGGCCATGCATGCATGTAGATATGCACCACTTTTACAGTACTAGTGCTTTCTTTCAAGCACATTGCTCCTGACTGCAAGGCATTTGATTTCTGGTAATTAATCAGCTCATCATACATGCTGTGTTTCTCCCTCAGGCCCAACTCAAGTTAGTGATCCAAATCTGGCCCCGGGAAAAAAGAAACCATTTATGTTCTTAGTGCACAGAATGAAACTCTGATAAACAGTGCTTGGCTAAACATTGAATTCAGATGGCTTTTTTTTTTTTTACAAGCTGTAAGTCTAGCTTTAGAGGTGTTTTTTTTCCTGCAAACTCTAAGTGTGTTTTTTCTTTGTAAGTTCTAAGTCTGTTTCCCCTGTCTACTCCTTTAGAATGACAAAAAAACCTGAAACCACCGAATGTGCCCCTAAATGAGACATCAAGATCACTCTATTACTTTTGAGGTTTTGTGCTTCAGCATCTGAACTCATTGCCTGAAACATCAGTGTTCGGTTTTTAAATACCACTTTGTCACATGTTTATCCGTCATCCTTTATCTTTGTGTTCTTTCATGTTTGGCTTGTCTGTATAATAACCTGGTTACTGCTAATTTTATCAGATCCAGGAAACAACTTCAGCTTGTGTTGGTAATTCTTCATGCCTAGAGATGTGGCAACTCTCATTCTTTTCAATTACGTACCAGTTGTCCTTAACTGCCATTTGAGGAGTCATGCATTGTTACTGAGGACCCACAAGAGCATTAGAAAACTTAGCAGGCAAGCTTTCACTTTTTATTTCTTATGATTAAAATAATAGCTTGTATGCCTACAAAGGCTCTGTGCTCAGCCAGTGAAGACTACTGGCTCCCGCCTCTCCATCAGCTCATGGATGGGAATACTGCCCCTTGTTCTGCTAATGCGTAAGGATTTTGAGTACTTGCTTCCTGCAGTGACGAGACATACAGCCCTGCCAGCATTATTTCTAGGCTATATTTTTTTGGCACAAACTAAGCTCTTTATGCCGGTTCTTTTCCCTGTGGCAAAGGCAAGAAACCAAAAGGAATTATTTCACCTAATAGCTCCTTGCCTCACAGGGCTGTTGTGAGACTTAATTAATTAATGTTTGTAAAGTGCTTTGAGAGCCTGGGATAAAAAGGTGCTATATAAGCACTGATACAAGTACAAAATATTGTTATTATTAATTCCCAGTCTGATACAAAGCCACTGAGTGAATGAAAAGCTGAACTGTAGTCTCCAGTGCAAAAGTGGAGATAGTTTGTCCAGCATAAGGAGGGGCATTGCAGCGCATCTTTGTTTGCAAAGACTCGTGTATAGAGATGTCTTTAAGCCATGGGTCAGCTTGACTCAGAATTCTTGCAAAACAGGAAAAAAAGAAAAAAGGCTTTTGAACATTACTACTGTGCTGTTTTTAATTTCTCTGTCTTTTCTTGTTCTAAGCATACCATCCAGATAAGGAAAATAAACCACACTGGGCTACAGATTAAGTCAAATATCAAAATCATTGCGTGCTGACCGTGAAAACTCACTCATGCTGAACATTTGTGGGTTATCAGGATCAAAGAGCACTTCAATATTTATCAAAAAGCATAGCCCACCATGGTTTAGTCTTCATTAACCTGGTGTGTATTTGAAGAACTCAATAGAGCTAATGCAGTCCAAGCTAAAGCTGACATTTTTTGACTTAGGAAAACATTTATCCTCTTGAAGAGATATGTATCAGTTTGTAAATGTTGTGAAAGGGCAGAATAACATAAGGCTCACATATGCTATTGGGTTGTCTGAATGCAATAAGCTTTATGGAACTGAATTATGCTTTGTACATAGAGTCAAGAATGAACTTGTCATTTCTGTAATACCAGTAAAGCTTATTTCACGTATAATGGGACATCCTGCTGTGCATAGATGATACAATTTTTCTAGCTGGATTTAAAAATATTAAAATGAAAAAGAGGCTAAATTAGGCTGTGAAAGCTTGCGTATGTGTCATACGAAGGGTGCGCAACCAGCTGTAGGGAGTTTTGGAAATACATGGCATTACTCCCCTTGCTACTTTTGGCTGATTGGGTTTCACGTCTGAACAAGACCTCAAGGAGTTTAGCTTATATAAAAGACTGTCCCCCTTATATAGAAAGGAATATGGATCGTAGCGGATGTCAGTTTTGATTCCCTGGCACTGCCTTTAGCCTTTTCAGTCTGTTCTTACTGTGCAACGAATGCTCATATCCATGATGTTTAGCTAGAAAAAGATAATTTGAAAACCTGCCATGCTAAAACAGTAAATTAGTATTTCAAAATTAAAATAAAAGAAAGTATTTATGCATATTGATGACATATGTTATACATGCATGTCAGGGAGAGAATTGAAATGGGGATTATGGCACAGGACCTAGCCTCCTGAGTCAGCTTTTCTATCGGTTTCTTTTCATACCTTGAACAAGTTGTTTAATTTCTCCAGGCCTCAGCAAGGAGCTGTGAATCTTTTTCTTTTTTCTCTGTATGAAATAGCAGGAAATGAAGCAAAGGGGAGTAGGTATGTCTGACTGAGAGGATCACGAGTGTCAGAACGGATAAAGAAACATTGGGAGTTTGATGCTTAAAGAAAAATAAAAGCCAAATTCTAGTCAAAAACTGCTCGTTGGCTGGAGTTCAAGCCAGAGAAGTGTTTAAGACAATAGGAGTTAGGCACTGTTTACTGATGATTTGCTCCATATTCCTTTCTGTATATCTGAAAATTTTCTTTTCCTCGATATAAAGTCTTAATGGCATAAAAAAGCTGGTGAGAACTGTGGATGCTTATTCCAGTGAAAGATGCATGTTTTTCTAGAGTATCTTAAGAGTTAAACTGAAACATAGTAGGATCCAGAGCTGGTAACCAATTCCTTCACTAGCTCCTCACTGGCTGTTGAATCTCATAATTATTGCATTCTTGTGCTACTTCTTCAACTGGGATAATAAGGAAATAAAGTACATTTGGAGTGCACAGGTGGAAAGTGAAGCATTACTGTTTACCATTTAAGCATACTTTATATTTAACACGGTTTAACACTGGTTTATGCATTTAATTTCCTTGCGGCTGAGGTTCTACCCTCAAATCCTAACAGGAGACAGTTTAACCAGACACTGCCAGTAATCTGCAGCCTGTGCAGATTTCCACATTTTGACTAAAGCCAGATTCTGGGGAGCTGCATAACACACTCATCTGATAGCGCTTGCGTAGCCTCCGTCTGCGCTAACAAGTTGGCAGTGTATGCAAGTTGCACCAGACCATTTCATGTCACAGCAGTCAGTCAGGTGCTGGGGTAATAAGGCAAAGTAACAGCTCCTCATCCACAGGCTTCCTGCTGTGAGGTCGTCCGTTAGTGGCGAGTGAGCTGGGCCACGTGGAAGATGGGAAAGCTCCGTAATTCCATGTATCATTGAGGAACATGTCAGAGCACTAGTGGGAGACTGATCCAAAAAAAAAAAAAAAAGCTGGGCATTTTGCACCACCTGCAATAGAAGCCTGTCAAGGGAAGAAGAGTGAATATCTGGATCTGCCTGCATTTAAATGCAAATTAGAAGGAAAATACCAGCTGCAATGGGAACAGAACAGTGGCTTCTAAAGGTTCAGTGGTTCAGTTTGAATACCTCTCTTGTAACATCAGTAACTTACTTTTCAAAGGACCTGTGCACCTGTAGTTCTTATTGTTCTCTACTGTTTGAATTGTTTATTCCTTCCAAAAATTATTTTACAGTTAGATGTAAATTGGGTCTTTGTACAGAGCTAAAAAGGAAAAGGAAAAAAAGTAACAAAAATTATGTTGGGAGAGAAAGAAGGCGAGTGTTACTGGAAATTTTTAGACCCTTGGTTTGTTCTGGTTTTGAGTTAGGGTTCAGCTAGGTTTTCCCTACCAAATTAGTTCCTCCATCGCCGCAAAAGCGACTGGAAATCTAAGCAGCTTCCTGAGTTAATCAAGTAGAGGAGAATGCACAATCAGAGTCTTATCTGAGTTTTCCCTCTGGCTTTTCCACCATACATCCCTTTACTCCATAAACTTCCAGCAAGTTTAAAGGCTCTCCGGCAGCATAAATATAAGTGGGTTGCCTAAGATAAGGGACACTGCATGAAATGGAGAACATGAAAGCAAGCACACATCGAAACAGCCATCTGCTCAGCCTTGGATTAGGAACATTGCAGAGCTCATCTGTGCATTAGTGTTGCCATTTAATGCAGTTCCTAACAAAAAAAGTTAATAAAATTCATGGCTGTGGCTGACTTACATTATAACGTCCTTCCAGAAAAAGCCTGTACCATTGCTCTGTGAATCTGTGCACAGAATAATAATATGTACCATAAGGCAAACTGAAGAGTCTCAGGTTTCTATTGCTGCAGATAGGTGGACTCTGAGTTTACAAGTCTATTGGAAACCCCTTCTGGTTTCCTGAAGCATACCACAGCAGAAGTTGTCCCCAAGCCTCAGAGCCATGTGTTCTTAATATTCAACAACTGCGCCAACAAAGTATTGAAGAGGAGGTACAAAACAACTGTTATTTACATCACTGGAAAACTGTTAAGAAATGGGATATAAGGTAAATGAAGTCTTAAAACACCTCACCAGCATTATCTGTTCCTACTCTCAGTTATTTTGCATGTGGTGGTCCACAACGAAACCTTTCAACATTTACCTTTTTACCTAAGAGTTCACTAGCTGTATGTATTACCGGTAGAGGTAACGGTAAGCTAAGTTGATGGCACATGGCAAATACCACAGTAAGGGTAATTACTCGCAAATAGATGCTGTGAGGCTGTTAAGAGCAACCATTGTACACGAACAGTACAATTTAACAGCCTACCCTACAAATCATGGCAGTCGTTTTAAAACTCATTCTACAGAGAAATATGTCTATAGGCAGCTCTCTTTCTAAAGCCTTTGAGGGATATATTTGCTAAGAGCTACTTCCACTTAATTTACATTATTAAATTAGGTTTCTCAAACAAATATTGTCAGTAGTATTAGTAAGCAGTTCTTGTTTCATTTACTGAAGATGGAGCTGTGAATTCTCTGAAGGAGGTATTAGAGTGTTTTAAGATATGCAAAAATTTGGAGGGCACAATCCATAGCATCAACCATTTTCTTTGCTGCTGTAAAGTGATGTTTTCCCATAGACTTCCAGAGAAGTTTTATATTTTATGCAAACAGAGAGATAAGAATCCAGGAGTCTCTAAGTACAGAAAGACTGCAGGATAATATATTTCACAGTTTATGAAACACATTTAAGATGTACTTTGTTTAAGATATTTAGAAAACAAGGTATTTAACTGCAAGATATATTAAGTAAGAGTTCAAAATATATGAAAGAGAACTGCAAAATGCTGGAATCTGTCAGATTTGGGGGACTGATAGGCTTTGTGCGTGTCTGTGTGTGCCTGCATGCCTGTGCTTGTGACGTCTTTGATTCGACTGCCAATGTAATTAACATACTACCGTGGGAGATGGGGGTGGTGCTTATTTTCCAAATCACAAACTCCTTGTTGTTGAGCCCAGGACTGTCTCAACCGGGTGTTTCTAAACATCTCATGCTGAACTATGTTATTTGGCATAAATAAGTAATTAATGTCTAAAAGGGGGGTTCTGACCTGACACTTCCTTCTCGGATGAACTCCAAATGTGGAGGATATTGGACTGGGACAGGAAGGGTATGTCGCATTGCCATGCCCAAGCCTTTTTCATATATTTTCTCCTAAATGGCTGAGGGACCATTAATTGTGAATCAAAAGCTCCTTAATGGTTAAACTGTGTTTGAAAATGAAACTCAGGCTCCTAAGCTACTTGGAACCTTTGGAAAATGTGATTCTTGTAAGGTTTTATGCCTGTTCACAGTACCCCACACATGCAGTCCCAGCACTGCCACAGTCAGTCACAGGAATGGGGGCTTACAGAGACACGAAATTGCTGGACCCTGGGTTACATGAAACAGGGTTGAAATCACAGCCTAAGCAACCACCTGTGGCAAAACTCTCAAAAATTTTTGGATTTCATTGAAGGATGTCGGGTGGAATTACGGGGGAAAATACTAAGCTTTACATATCAGAGATATTCATAGATTGCAGCTAAAATCTTTCTTAGTGTAACACAAATAAATGAATTTGGCTCAAATAAAATGAATGTTGACAAGTGCTTGTAACACTGGCAAAGGAGGATTTTTTTTGAGTTTAATATATTAATGTCTGCTACAAAAATTGAGGAAGTAGGAGATCCGGGTTCCCTTTTTTCCTGTCTCAGGCAAATTGAATCTATGTCTGTCATCGATCACTAGCTGCTGGACTGGATAACAACTCTTGTTGGCTTCTATTTAAAAGTGTAGGATAAAACACTGTGAAAATACAATAAATGGGATCCACTTTTGAAATTAACATTAATTGAGAAATAGAGGATAACAGAAAACAAGCCCAGTGGAGACTTTTACTTACTTGAACTAAATTCTCTATTCCAGAAATTTTTCATTATCTTGATTTTTATCCTCCTAGCTAAGAATGGGCAGATCTATGGAAATGTAAAAAAACATTCATGGAACAAGTTTGTAAGCTTAGATGTGACAGGGCTGAAGAAATTGCTGCAAATCAATATAATACAGAACCTAAACATGCAAATAGATTAAATAGATGTGACTACTAATTAATGAGTTAAACTGAAAAGAGAGACCTGAAGGTTATTCCTACTTGTAAACAGTCTCCAGCATAACTTGCAAATGAAGAACGTTTAATCTTTTGTCTCTCCACTGTGTAACAGTGTCGACTAATCCACCACTGATGTGTTGTACTTGGCTCTCCGTCTGCTACATAATCAAAGTTTTTGCCACTATCTTTTTGCTTAAAAGCCACACAGAAGTTTATACATCAGTGCAAACAATGTTTAAATGTGCCCAGCTAATCACTGAAGGCATTGTCACAGAACAGAGGAGTGACGCAGACATATCAGATGCTCTGGCAACAGTAGCATAATCCAATCATTCATTAACATGAATTAAAGCTACAATGCTGCAGGCCTAAGAACTGGAAAAAAGTTGGAAATCTGGAAGCTAAAAGGACCTGGTTTTGTGGGGAACTTTCAAAGCATTGTCCTCCACAAACCCTGCCTGCCTTAGCCAATGGACAGGGAATTTCATTTACCTAAAAATGGAGGCTTTGAAGAAGCTGATTAACACAGAGTTCAGCCTGGTGTTTCGGGCTAATTAAATGACTAGATCAAACCTCTGTTTTGAGACTGAAATAATAATGTAATAGCACCTTTTCACATAATCTATTTTGTTTTTTAAAGAAAGTAGTTATCTCAGAAGATTTTTGAAGCCTGCACATTATACTCAGGCTGTGGTTTTTCCTTCTGTGTTGACTGCTAGTTGTTATGGTCTTTCTGAGACGCTGAAAAGCAGTTCAGAGGGACTGAAAGGTGAGTTCGTGCTTAAAGAATAGAAATGGTTCTTCTCATGGTGCCACACGTATCCAGTTTTGGGGGTTTTCTCTGTGTCTAAGATGTGCTATATTTTTAGTCCCACAAGGACTATGGCAGCAAATTTTTGTAGCATGTGAAAGGGGTTATACAAAGGGATTTCACTCATTTGTGCAGAGAGTGAAATTCTCTCTGCATCCTTGTGCCATAGGAAGTTTCCACCGTATCTGAAATTGCCAAATCCTCTTGCAACCATGACTTTATTGGAAACACAAATTTCTAATTTAGAACAAAATGACAGATGAAACATTCACATTTTGAAGAATAAACTGACTATATGGATTTCATAATCTTATTACATTTTATATAACTTATTTAGAAGATGCTTAATCAATTAACTGTGCCAAATTCTACTTTTCATTTTCAAGAAGAATCCAAGATTCCATTGTGTTATTCCACATAGCATCTAAATACATCAAAACACCTACATTTAGTCTTTTAGATACAAGGTGATTCTCTTGATTAGCCAGAATTGCTGGCACTTCTCTGTTCACTGGTGTAGCAACAATCTGTGTTTGCACCTATTTCTGGTTTCAGTCTCCTTTTATTTGCAGCTCTTGCCACTCCAATAAACCTATTACCTTCAAAAATGCTGTATTTGAAATTATACAGAAAAATCATGGTTGTATGCAGTTTATATAAACAGGATTAATGTTAAGCAGAAGAGTAAAGTTATTCATGGACTTTTTAGGAAAGTAGTGATGTTTCTCAATAGAAGTGTATAAATACTTTAACCCCAGTCTGTGCACCCTGAAACAATTTAAAGTGTTAACTGAGTTTTATAAAACTTTCATTTTTGGCTACTATACCTGCTTTCATGTTGTAATTGCTCTTGAACTTAGCTGAATAATTTGAACTCTCTCTCTAACTCTATACTGTCTTTTTGCCTTCCCATTGCTCATCTTATTGGACCTTATGAATATTTGAACCGTGTCCCTCAGGCTGCACTCAAAAAAATATTTATCATGTTATTAATTTAATACTTTTCAATCTAGCATACATGCTTCAAGACATTTCTTCAGCTCTTCATAATCATAAACTGAAAAAAAAATATTAAAAAGAAAAGAACCTTTCTGGATGAGGAGCTCAGGTTTCTGTGCCTTCTAGCGGGGAATCACAACTTCACTCTGTGCTTGACCTAGAAGGAGTACTCGCTAGTACAGAAAGCCTATATTTGCCTTTCCCAGTGGTACACGAGAGCTTCCTTCCCTCTTGTTACAAAATGCGCTGTACAACATTTGACCGCAGTAACTGGTTAGACAGATTCAGCTTTTATGATCATTGGCATTCTGTTACTGTTAAAGAGGAAGCTTAGCTTGACTCAAAGCGGAGTGGCCTAGAGCCTGAATTTAGATATGCCTTATAGATAAGACAGGGATTTCAAGAAGAAAGCACTGCATCTCCGGGCAGTGTGCTTGGGCAGCATTTCAGTTTTGGTGGCAGGAAAAAGAACTACAGATAATAAAATTAGTTCTTTCTAGATGACACTGTCTAATGGTTCCTTGTATGTTTATCATCTAAATACTAATCTAACCTGACTCTGCACAGGGTATAATTTGAAAACTACACCAGATGCAAAATCATATGTATTTAGGAAGTGATAAAATGCAGTGCACTTAAGTGTCTAGTGTAAGACAAAATCTGCAAAACAACACTTAGCCATGGGATTTATTAAATATTATTCCAAGCATGTGTTAACTAAGAAACAACACTATGAACTACTCAGTACAAAATGAATAAACAATCGAAAGGGAAATGTAATTGTATGAATGCTTAATAATGATGATAGCTTTAGCATAGGTATCTCCTTTTCCCTGTCTTTTTGCCTTACGAAGACATACTGTTTCGTAGCTCCTGACAGCTTCAGGCTGACGAGCTGCATGTACATAACTTTTAAGCAGTTAAACATTTAAACTGCCCTGTTGTTTCTTCTACATTCTCAGCTGCCTGGGATTCCCATTTTCAGATATCAGCCCATAATTTTGATCCTGAATCTCTCTAATAGTGATGCAGTCCCCAGACCTTTTTCCCCAAAGATGTACGATACATTTTTTTCCGAGGCTTATAGTTTTCCTGGAGCAAGACATCACTATTTCAACAGGAAGGCAATAAAACATTTCTGAACACTAGAAACAGCAGTCTTCCCTGTAATAGATTCCTATTTATTTTTAACAGAATCAATAGTTGTTTGCAAGTAATTGCACGCTGCAGTCGGTAAGTAAGGTAAGATTGAGAGTATGCAGCTGTCTCATGATTCAGGTATAGTAATGTGATGAAGTCTGTGGCTACTTTCTATGAAATCCACAGTGCCAGCTCTTTCAGCAGGTTCATAAGAATGACCCCTTTCCAGATGGCTCCATATATCCCTTATGAAATCCATCAATACAGTAAACTTACTCTGCCTAACCTTTGCATTGATTGAAGTTAAGTACTACATTTGCTAGTAGAACTCAATGCAGCTAATCATCACACAAGTGCAGCTCAATGTCTCCTATTCAACAGACTTCAAAATACCTGAATATCATCATAATTGGTCTGCAGTTTAGTATATTTCTATCTTTATCTTAGAAGAAGATGAAGTATCCCCTTTTATACTCAAGTAACTCTCATTCATCATACACAAGTAAATCTTGAAAGATTTATACTAGCCAGTTGTTTTCTGTTATGAAGAGGATGCTTGAATTAAGTGTCTTTGAATCTCAGCCTAACTCTTCCTCTCCAGCTTCTCCACAACACACATTTGCTTTGGCACAAGTATTAGTGAATTATATGCAAAATACTATTTCTTAAAAAAAGTTTTTCCCCCAGTATGACATTACTACCAAAGCTGGAGCATTATCTCTGACTGGAATTTGGATTTAATCAGCATTAGAATCTAAAAGACAGAAAGGCACAGTACTGTCACCTTACAAGGCTTTTGCTTTCAGGAGAGCAGTCACATTATTCATTCTTATTCTAATAAGATGTTCCCTTGAGAAGGGTTGGGGTATATGTAGCCCTAATTAAAATGCTGTTACGGAAAGGAACTGCCTAAAGATGTACAGCTCTCTATTATGGCAGAATTTTTATTTATTTTGATTTATAATAAGAGGAAAAACCTACCCATCGTATGCTGTTTGAGTTTTATTACTTCAGATGCAATAGATGTATACAGCCTATGCAATAGAATCACTAAAAGGGTGTTCATAACATAGAAGACAATGCAAACTAAATGACTTATGACACTAGTTTGTACCTTGCATGGAGGTAATCAAAAGGGGTTTATGGGCACCCCTAGGGTGCATATTCTGTGTTGCATGAAATGATGTAACGTCTTGGAGAATCTGTCAAGAAGGAAAATGTTAAAAGCAAAGCTGTGCTGAGAAGAAGGGCATAGAACAAACTTAAAGATGAAACAGGATTCAAAACTTCTGTGAGCTATGGAGCAAGATATCACCATAGACTTTCTAGTCTCTATCTTCCGTTGGTGAAAAATGAGTCAAGAACATTGCAAATATCCTAAGTTCATTTATATTAAATTTATCTATTTAAACAGAAGAAAACACTTCCAGCAGCAGATTAAATCCTAAGGAAAATGGTTCTACTTTGAAAGAAGCTTTGCAAAGTCGTTCATTCAATGCCATTAACCTTTTAAAATACATTTCAAATGAAAGGTATGAAACTCAGGGTTTTTGGATAGTCAAATTCATATTTGTGAAGTAAATATTTTATACGTTTATCTAGCTAGTCTATAACATAAACATGCATGCACAGGAACAGGGAATGTTCTTAACACACTAATTCGGAGAGTGGCATAGCCACTGACTGCTGGAGTACAGATGTTTTGCTATCAATGCCAGCTGCTACATGCTTCTAGAGAAAGAAGGGGGTTTTTTTAATGAGACACAACACATGTGCTTCAGGTTACATGACATTGCGTGAGATCAATCAGCTAAAATTGCAAGTACCTAATTGAAGATATTTCAAGGTGTCCCAAATTTAAAGAAATGGCTTATCAGAAGAGAAGAAACATTCAAAAGTTATTTTTGAAGGCATAAGACAATTATATAATGATTAAGTTAAATTTAAAAATAATATTATACCGTAACAGCATTTTTTTAATGAAAGGGTGATGACAAGGTATTGCGGGGGGAACCCTTTTCTGGCAAACCCCTTGTATTTTCTTATCTTTGGAATCTGCTTCCTTCCTTGCTCTGACAGAGGCCAGTGTTGACTTCTAGGGAGTGTTAAAAAGTCTTTTTTTCTTCTTTTTCAAGGAGAAATAAGGTCATAGCTCAAATTGCAAGAAATGTGTCGTTTCCTTTTCTTTTTGGAAAGTTTTATTTTTCTTGTTTTTATTAAGTGATTTTAATTATAGTTTTTTATATATCAAGTGAGGTTTTTCTATTTACATATAAATTCAGGTACTGAAACTTATGAATGGAAAAAATAAAACAATTTATCAGCAAAAGGAAGTCTAAAACGGAGTCGTAATTCCTTTTACATATTGCTAATGACATTTCAAATAAAAAAAAAAAAACCAACAACAACACACAAAGGCCCTTTATTAGCAAAGAAATAAATTTGTGCAATACTGTGCCAGCAACATATCTGCAGCATCGTTCTTGGTGAAGAACTATTCAACTCTGGACATAATAAACCACTCTATCTTTTCTGGGTAATGATTTTCCCACATAAAAATCCTCTTTCGTATTTCAACCACATGCAATCAAGCGCCGGTTTAATACCATGGTATCTATCATCACGCCATCATAGTTACTTGCTGTAGTGTCAGCTGTTTCACCAGCAGTTCAAACCCACAGCCTTTCTCTTGCTGCCTTTGCTGATGGAGCGAGGCTAGTCTCGATGTCATTCAAAGACAACAGAAGTGCATACAAGTCCCAGACTGAAAAAAAACGTAAATTGCCCCGACGCTAATAAAGCTACTAACAAAATCTATACCAAATTTCTCTGCAAACAAAAGTTTACTTACTTTTGCTTGGAACAAATTGAGAATATAATGGGTGGGAAGAAGATGGGAAAACTGTAGTAGTTGCAATGTTGCAGTGTTGCACTACTCTATTTGCTAAACTGGCAACAAAACTCAACTAGAATTCTGCATAACAGCACATCTATTTAACACCCCTATTATGATGAAAGTGTTACTACATTATGCTTTTCTGACATCCAACAAATATCATAGTTGTATTAGAAAGATGAACATGAATATTCAAATACTGAACAATAATAAAAACTTAACAGTAACTAGAAAAGTTAGCCAAAGAGCAGGGGAGAAAGGAAAAAGTTTTAATTCACCACTTTCAGAACTTCAGGATTTTTTTAAAGTGAAAATGTTTTTAACCAGTTACTCTGAATGGTATAACCAGTTTTCATATTCTCATGAAATTTTGACATTTAACTGCGACTCCATTATTACATAACGAAACCTAAATTAATCAAAGGTAATGTTTCCAATTGCTTTCACTGAAAGTCCATTACTATTTGGTAGCCTTTCAAGTACTTAGGTGCCCTAAAGGTCCCCAGCTTGCAGAACATAAATTGTTCACTGAGCAAGCCATATTCCTTTGTAAGCCTCAGATTTGGATGACTGTAGTGTATTTATACACCTGGAAGTACAAAAACAGAAATGTTTTGTGCAAATTTTCTAATGATTGCGGTTCCAACGGTCAGGTTTAAACTGTAAGTATTTGTGTACATATTTGTACCAGATTTTGAAGAAAACAGTATCTTTTAAAATGTTTATATACTGGGAAATCTATTTCAGACTAGCCAAGTTTCAAAGCAATATATTATTAAAAAGATACTGATTTTGGCTGCATAGCTCTTTTAGTATTTACAATATAAAGGTTTTTTCTCCATTCCACTTTAATATATGTTAATGAAATAACAAGGATAAGAATAAAATTGTTTTAGGTAACAGTATTCCTTTGTTGATTTAAAGCTATTCTCTTCAGTAAAAATACTGCAACATCAAAGAACTAGAGTGCGTCAAAAGCAAAGCTATATGTCAAAAGCACTCACATTAAAAGCTATATTCAGTCACAGGGTTTTTTGCGTATAAAATACATTTTTAGGCATGTTGAACAGCTATGGTGTGGACATGTGCATGAGCATCATATTTCTTTCTTATTTAAATTTTCTAAATCAAACACATGGCTTGTCTGTATTTAAGTGAAAAAAACCTGTGATCAGAACATTGCAATGAGTTAATTAGATTTAGCTTGTGTAATAGCTTAAACATCAGTGCACTCTGACAGTGTTGCTTTTTCACTCACTGAATTTCAAAGCAGCAAGTGGAGGTAAATTTAGATCTGTTTATTCCATTTGGTCTAAAGGAGAATCTCCATCAAGCACAGTCAGATGGGCTTGTGCCATCCAATGGCAGAGCCCTAAGCCATCCCACAGGGTGCAATGGCCCAGTGAAAGGCTGGTCAGTTCATTAATAGTATTTGAGACCAAAGGCATCCACCAGGGTAGGAAAATATCCTTGAGAGGGCAGAGGTGTTTGCTCAGGTTACAACTTTCATTCCATTTCTGACACAACCTCCATCCCAGCCTTCAATCTCTAATTCTTCTCACCATACTAAAATTACATTTCTGAAGATCAGGATCCAAAAGCTGTTATTTAGGTGCATATGAAACATATAGATTAATGTGCCATATAATAGTGGACAGAAAAAAGAACTCCCTAATCACCTGGGTTGAATGAATGAAAGAAGACGTATTTGCCTGCCATCTGTTAATGTACATGGTGCAGCTAATTTAACAGTATTAGACCTGAATCATCATGCTATTATTCCAGTTTTACATCACTGTGAAACTGGAAGTGAATCATTAATATCAATGAAATTATACCAGTGTCAGCCATGGAGTAATCTGCAGAGGGGATCAGGTTCATTAATTTTAATAATTTATGATACAGTGTAGGCTACACAATTTTACTAAATCTACTTTTATTTAATGTGACCCACTGATCCTTGCATGTATTTAAAATCATCCAGTGTATTTGATATGTCTATTATAAGCAGCTTCTGAGGAAGCATGACTTTTTAGCAGAGCGTACTAACTTCCGAATTTATCTGGGAGGACTGCTGACCTGATCCTTGAAATGTTAACCAAAGTGGTAGCTTCTAGGCAATGAAGATATCACCATGAAAAGATGAACTTTTCAGGCTGCAATGGTACTTTGAAATCCGAATGTAAAGCGCCATATGAGGCATCAAAGTCAGTAAGTATAAATTAAATGCAATAGATGGAGCACCTAAACAATCACTGATTTAATCGTTCATTTACCAAAATATTTGAAACAAATTTTTATGTGATATTTTTATCTTTCAATCTTTGCAAAATACAAGTGAATGAAATTTGCTTTGAATTATAATGCTTCACTATTATTAATATAATCTTATAAATAACATGAAATAAATTATATAAAAAGATTAATAATAAATTGAAAGATTAAAGAACTTAACTTCTTAAACTTATCTATGGATTAATAATAGGAAAAAAAATCAGTAAGATGTTATAGTCACACCTTTCAAATTGACTTTATTGTAGAAACTATTAAAATTTTTTCTTAATTGTTGATGATAATTGATTGATGATAATGATGATTTTCCTAACTGTCGGTTTTTAAATGGCTGGTAAGATCCTCATGTGATAGATTTTGACATCTCTCCACTGATCCAGTAAAAATACACTGATTTGTACTAGTACAAGGTCTGCTGGCCATTTTTATTAATATCTTCAGTTTGATTCTAACCTCACTTGTCAATGGGTTCTACAAAGAATTATTTGTTCCTGTAAAAAGGAATGGAAAACCTGCTTAATTTGAACTAATGATTATTGTTGTAATCAAATTCTGCCTCCATATCAGTTCAAATTCAGAGAAAAAGCCACTGCAACTTCTTAAAGTTGCACATCACTTTTCAGGAAGTTTGGTCACTTGGAATATTATTTAGTATGTTCCATTTTCCTTTTTGCAGGAATTCATCTGTACAGAAGGAAAAATTGTGAAAAGATCTGAAAGCAGACAGATCTGTTAAAGGGAGGACAGATATCATAGACTTACAATAGAAAGAAAGGAAGACAGAAAAGGAAGCGATTTGGCAACACAATAGTACACGGAGAAATAACTTATAACTTAAAAAGAAAGGAAAAGCCAAAACATAACCTATGCTCCTTGGTAGTACATACATTAAATAAATAAATAAATCCCTAGGGCATTTTTCCCTCTGGAATGACTCTTGTAATTTGTCAAACTTTTGTTAGTCCCAGCAGAATTGAAGTTCAGAGAATCACATGTGAGGAGGAGCCATGGCATGTTCAAGGACAAGCCATATTATGGGTGAGAGGAAACCCAAGAAACTTTCCTGCTTCTTTCCATTTCTTTTTCATCCTGTGCTGGGACACTGTAGCTGGGTGGACTCTAAGCTTCCTACTATGTGCCATGAAAGAAAGAGGAGTGCATGGTCTTCTAATACCTGAAACACACTGCAAAGCTGCAGCGGCCCATGTGAGGAAATTGGTGATCAACCCTTTCAACGTTGCTGCTGTGCTTTATGGACTTCATGCACTTTCCTGCATCAGTCAGAATTTGACCTTCAGCAGAAGGGCACTGTGCATGCTATTCAAAATTGGCTTTTATGAGTTCAGATCAGTAGAATGCCTGTTCACCTGATTCCTGATTATTTACTTACAGCTTTGCAATGACTGAGTAGCATCGTTTACTTCAGACCTGTAAGTTACAGATCAGAGCTCTACATTACATGTAAGAATCTTTGAGGTAGCAATAAATGAACTGCAAAAGGGCCCAAATAAATATCTGAAAATCTGGAAACTTTCCCCAAAGGTATATGTCTGAACAGAAGTTTGAAATCTCACGAAATATTGGCCTTCCCAATTTTCTGTCTTTATATGTCAAATATAGAGCTAGCCAACTCGTTTGTGATATTCTGTTGCTGTCGTTATTAATAGAGATCAAGAATTTTTTAACTCTTTACATTCCTATTAGATACGAAAGGTTCCCTTTTACTTTTCCTCTTCTTTTTCCAGTTTAAAAAGTATGTTTAAAAGGAAAGTCTGAAAAGCTAAAAGAAAACAAAATATTTGAATTATTGTGGCTGAAAAACAGGGAAATGAAAAACAACTCTTTAGAAACTATCTTTACTCCCTGTTTTCTGTTTAAAAACATTTCAAGCTCTGTTTATCACTTTTTTTATTTCTCTAATATCCTTCAAATCATTTGCTTGTGATTTTTTTAGTGAGACATCTCATTAGGCATCTGTCCTTTTGATTATGAAGTCAAGAGGTTAAGGGTATTATTATGTCTGTATGATACATTGTCCAAGTTAAATAAACAGATAAAAAGTAGACAAACCTGAAAAAGGCATGGATTATAGTTCAGGCAGATTTTTATTTTATAAAAATCAGGTAATCCATCCATAAATTTAGAAAGAATGGAGTTATTCTCATTCACTGTATAATGATTTACATAATAAGCATAAGTTTGAAAAGCCATTACAGCTTGAAGTTTATTTCCTAGCACCTCCAGGGATCTTAAATACCTTTTAAAAGACTTTTTTTTTTTATTAAAGAAAATTACACAGCTGATACTAGGAATTTATCCTTGTATCTGATAAATATTTAGACATTACTGCAGTCATAGTGTCTTGGGGTATCACCTTACTCAGAGCAGTCACTGATTCACTTTCCATCTTGCTTGGTACTGTTAACATCAGCACACGAGAGGGTAGAAGCTGAGGAACCAGAGCTCTATGAACACAATTAATCAGGAGAGTATCTACAGAGTAACTAAAGACAATGACTTTAATCTGTAGTAAACTTGACAGAAAATCTAGCTTCAGCTTCCTTCCAGACAGACAAAATATAGATCACATATATACTGCTTAAGTTAAAACTGTGCCTCTAATTCAGCGTTAACAGGCTGGAGTCCCTAAAACTGCATATGAACCAAATCAATATCCAACTGCTCATTCAAGGCTGTAGAAGCATCGAACAAGTTCCCTTCACATCATATTGAAGATACTTGTCACCTGTGCATCCCTGTAACCTGAGCATGGATTTGAAGGCATAATCTTCTGCGTCTGAGCTTGAAAATGTGGTTAGCTAGTTGCTATGCAATAAGTAGGTGGGAAATACAGAAAGTGAACTCAAGAGAGAAGAATCTGGATAGAGTACCTGCAGTGAATTGGTATTTTACTGCCATCTACCCTCTTCCTGCCCTGGGGAAGGCTCCTATCCTTGCAGCTGAACCATCAGAAGAGATGGATGTGTGTCTGTGTTTCTGCCTCTCCAGTGCACATCTGGGTGCCCTAGTGCACATCCATCCTCATCAGTTGTTGAAGCTAATACAAAATAAGCTCAAACATGCTTAATTATCAGCAGATGGCAGCTAACTTTTTATGTCTTAGAGCTACTGGTGCAGGTGAATGTTTCCCCTGAATGCAAGCAGTCTATATTTCTGGAGTGGATCTTTCTGGAACTCTCTGTCTTAGATTATGTACAAAGCATCTAGCTAAATATCAGGTTAGTATTCATGCAGTTATCACTCCATGGCTTCGGTATACTCACATACGCCCTGTAACTTCAGCACCCTTTTAATGTAATAGGTTTACCTCCAAGATTTTTCCTTATTATTTGGATGCCACTTCAGTAGACTTCTCAGAATAACAGGGTAGTTACTGTCACTGTCTTGTTTATGCTGTGGAATTATTATAAATACTGCTTTATGCCCTTTCTGTGCTTTGGCTAATGCCTGCATTTATAGGGACAGAATGACATTTAACAATATATCTTGCACCCTGGCACATTTAATTAGTATGTCAAACTTGTGCTTGTACTTCTGTTTCTATTTCTAAGGCAGAAGCACTTTGCTCCTAGTTTGGTGTCAGAATGCATGAAACCTCCTTGGCATAATGTGAATTAGAACCAGCAGCAAAATGAATGAATGATTAGCATTGGGCATGGATCCAGTGTTTGACATTCCACTCATTAGAAAGTCTACTCTAATTAACGTAATTGGAATCTACTGGGTGTGCCATTGATGGATTTGCTTGTCACCACAATTTTGTTTTATGTTCCATCAAACTCATTGGTGAAAACATGATGTATGCTGAGATTACCTTGTAAAGACCTAGTTCTTCAGAGGGATCTGCAAATTACAGCCTCTTGCTCCCACACAGGGACTTAATGAAGTCAATGGGAGGCGGGGTACATGCTAGTGAACCCCTTTGCATGATAATTATTTTCTCATAGTCCATATGAGTTATACATAACATCATATAACTTTGCATTTATCTAGCACCTGGGGATTTCAAATAATCTCCTAAACACCAAGGAATCGTTTGAGCCACTTTTCCTAATGCTAATAGCACCTTTTCCTACAAGGGGTCACTGGAATTACTCGATAAACTCATTGGGGTTACTCAATACATCGTCAGAATCCGGTAATTAAGTAAGCCTTGTAAAAACACTATTATAAATAAAATGATAAGCATTTTCTGACTGGTATGTGGGGAATCTGATATTTCCATAACCGTACAGTAAATGATTAACAAAACCAGAATGAGACCAAGGACTCTTGAATGAAAACCGGCTCTGCAAGTTGCCACTTGAATCATTGGAACTACTAACTTACTTGAAGGATTTTATCCTTTTATCTATAATCCTGACACAGCCATCTCAGCTGCAGCCAGACATTTCACAAAGAACTTTTGCTTTTCAACTTGAAGGTGTACACCTGTGCCGACTTTCCATCTTCTTTATATGCATATGCATATTTCATTAGATCAGGGCTCTCATAATGGTGGGCAAATAATCTATTCTTGGTCTGGAAAATAGCATTGATATTAAATGTAAATGGGAGGTTCGATTTCTATTACACTTCTCTAGTCTAAGGCATAGAATTCTGTAAACAGAATGAAAGAAGACATACTTTAAGATTTGAAAGCATGAAATGGTTAAATGGATACCAGTGGAAGGAAAATTTAAATGATGGGGAAGATATATAGACAAAGCTAGGTCCCTTTTATTAACATAAAATCTGTGGTCATACTTGGAATGAAACACGTATCCCCAGAGAAGTTTAAAGAATACATGCAGCAAAAAAAATACCATTGTTACCTCATGAATAATGGGCTTCAATAGATATCATAACAATAAGTATATTTTAGGAAACAGTATTGTTTATAGCAGTCTGTTGAAAAATTAAAAGGATTTAACATTTCATTTACATTGTGTATTTTTTCTTGTAGCTTTCTAAAAGCAGGTCTGTAAAATGTGTTGCTTTTTTACGGAAATTTCATGAGAACAGAAATACTCTTGTCATCAGTTGTTGTGGTTATTAATATAGGACTGTGAAAAATTTCCTCTTACCTAAACTGAGTTCTGTGAAAATAATTTCGTTTATTTAAAATCTAGTGAAGACTTACAGATGTTGTGATGAGTGAAAGAAGTTAGAGTGGTATCTGAAGATGCTACTCGAAAGTGAAGTAGGAAGTTCTGCTGACCTTTGTGATTTATAAGCCACTGTTTGAGATTGTCTAAATTAAAAATAAGAAGAATTGCAACAATCATTGCAAAATAAAAATGGCCTCTCCTGTAATCTTGGTCCAAACATATTTAAAAGAAAATCATGCAAGTATTTATATAGTGTCTGCCTCTAGAATCCCTAAAGAATTTCAGTTTAAATGAATGTAAAAATGTCTTCTCAATAAAAAACTTACTAATCCTTTGCTCACATTGAAGTGTGTGCATATCTGAGGCAGATATGCACTCAGATATGCACACATAGTGCACCACATAGCCAACTGCAACGTTGGAGAATGCAAGTGCATTCTCATAGCCAACACCACATAGCCAACTGCAATGTTGGAGAATGCCCAATTTAATTAGAATTATAAACTAGTTTTGCTAGAAAGGTTTTGGTGAACTACGGTGAGAAACTCAAAACTATATAGAAGGAAAGAAGCCAAGGGATTTTCCAATAGTCTTTACATTCCATTAAACGTACAGTGAATAGGCAAAAATGATCAAATTGATGAGGAAATGAGTTATACTTTTGTGATAAGCATAATTTTAATAACTTCTTAAATTGATGGTTTGGTGTCTCAGTAAAATGGTGGCATCTTCTTAACAGCTTTCATTCATCAAAGAAAGTTCAGCCTTTTAAGCTTCAGGAAAAGTGAAGGTGGCTGAACTTAGGCTTTCATATGCATCTTGCTCCTTCCAGTGGTGACTCCCAAACCTTTTACTTCGCTGGGCATCTATGATATTATTTCAGGCAATTGAGAAACTGGACAAAAAAAAAGACATAACGTGTACATTGGCCTGGAAATGTAAATTCAGAAAATTGTATTAAATATAAAAGCACTGTATTCTAAAAAGTAATTTTCCAAGTCTATGCTAGAAGACTAAATAGAAAAAAAATCACAGAAAAGAAACACAAGTTGATTAAAAAAAAAAAAAAAAAGGAGCCAATTAAGATAATTACCCAAGAAAAGTACTTTCATTTTGCAAGTCTCTATCTGCATGTCTCTCTGGAAGCCTGCATCTTCTGAACTTAAATGTGTTTTGCAATCTGTTTGTATGTTTTTTTTTACTTGGAGCATATTTGTAAAAAGCAGAAAGTTGCTTTTCCTCTTTAATTTCTCGTCATACACAGCTTGTTTCTGAATAATGTGTGAATTATAAAAGAATTCTAGGTCTGGATCAACTAAAGATCTATTGCAATGGTTTGCTTCATGACCTTTTGAGGGACTCCCACATTTTTCAAAGTTTCTAAAGACTTTCTCCTTAGGAGCATTTTTGTAGTAGGATCAGGCTCATGTTCTCTTTGCCATCAAGAAGGGGATGTCCATTTTTCTTGGGCTACTGAACCAACACTGTCACCCACTGTGGGGATACAGTTCCTTCTCTTTCTCAGGAAAGCTACGTCAAGTTTTTAATATCAGAAGGGATTTGCTCTGGAATTTTACTTTGGCTCCAGTCAATACTGTATATTTAGAGCACACTTATGGATCTACCAATATACAAGTATTAAACAGGTAGTGCAACACAAAAGAGCAGGGTGTTGCATTTTTTTTTTAAAAAAATAAATTATTCTATGAACATTTAAACTCAGAAATTATCCTGAATCTTTCTAGAAGTACATTAGAAGTAGTATCTGAGATTTGTACACTGAGACTCTGGATAGTTTAGGTTTTTTTCAGCTAATGCTGCTGTTAAAGAGAGACTGTTGAAATGGGCTACAATTTCAGGACAGTAGAGATCTAGACAATGGCATTCATCACCCCAGCACCAAGGTTGGTAGGGCTTATCTGTGCTTTGGCTAAAAGAAATTTAGACCATTTGTTAAGTGTTAGGTTTTCCACATAGTATCAACAGAGCTGGGAATCTCAGTGGCTTAAAATGTACAAAAACAACCAATCATGCTGATTAGGGAATGACTAGAAATAGCTTGAGAAGTTCAGAGTACAATAAGGATCTGTGCTCTTTATTGATAGTTCTTCCTAGATTATTTTTCCCTCTTTGTACTAAGAAACACAAAGAAAAATAACAACCTTATCTGGCAATTTATATAAGGTATAAATATACACATCATATATAAATCTTAGACTGGCAGTTTATATAATATATATAAAAAAGATTTCTTTTAGTAGGTTAGTCTTAGGAAAGACATCACGTTCCCTTAAAGTCCCCTATGGATATTTATCATTCCTACATCATGATTCGTACACATTGATTCAAGATTACCTGTAAAGAAAATGTCTTTTAAAATGAACCTTCTATTAACTTGTTAAAATATAGTGATTAAACTATAATTAATAATTTGTAACCATGATTCATTAAGCCCATACTTGTAATCCAATTGTGGAGTCTAATCTCTCTTGCTTGTCAGCAAGACACGCTGTGTAAAATTTATCTTGACATTTTATATATGTATGTAACTTAGTCTTTTTTTTACAGAATTTCTTTCTTTTCTCCTCTTCCTAACTGCCGCCTGCCCCCCCCCCCCAAATAGAAACAAAAGACTTATTCACAGATTCATAGAAAACAGATACCAAGATCACATGATTCAGAATTCAGAAATTAGCCTTGAGCAGGGATAGAGGTTTAAATAAGTTGGTATATTGCATCACTGAAAATTGCAGTTTCACAGCACCATCACCTCATTCCAATCTCACAAATTCTGGCTTCAAAACACTGTAATTCTTGATTTATACGAGACCTATAAGATCTGCTACATTCTGAATCCACGTCCATTTTAAGCTTATCTTGTAACCAAACTGCCACACAAATGGGACCATTTCTTTTCCCAAGTATCGTAAATTCAATTTCTGCTGCTTTAGACAGCCTTTTTTTTAAGAACATGACTAGTAACCATTTTTGTATTTTTTCAATGTTTGCTTAATATGTTTTAAGTTAATGTGTTCCAATTTAATTTACTTTTGATAATAAAATCTGTAATAACACATTTATAATGTGTTACATTTTACACAGTTAATCACAACTTAATAAACTTTTAACCTCTTAGTTAAAATAGGTATTGTACAGTAGCAATCATTTTTGTGCCATTGTCAGGGAGACTACCTGCGTGGCTAAATGGGGAATGTAGGCAATCACTGGGTGAGGCAAATTGCCCTTGCTCTGCAACAGGGGAAACAGAGACCTCTCAGAGTGACCTTGCACAGGTCTACTGTTGCGGTTTTTCCATTTCCACCATTTTGAGGAGAAGGCATAGCAAAGTATGCTCATCTAGGATAGGCATCTTAAAGAGTATGTAAGTGACACTATATCGATTTGTGGTTCCTAACAAGTGAAACCAGCCTGCATTTTCTCAATATCTCCAGTCAGCATATGCTATGTGGACCGAAAGCTAAAAAAGGGTAGACAGAAAGTAAAATTATACTTGTTAGGATTACACCCAAAAATAGTGTTAGCAGGTTTTCTTCCAAACTATTCTATAAGGCAATTTCTGCCAGGTTCAAACAGCTGAATAAATAGCTCCTGGCTTGTTGATATAGCAGGGAAAAAAAAGCTCTAATTTATCACAGTTTATCACATGCATTTATCCTTACGTCTTTGTGCCAGGATAAGTATATAAGATTGTGCATGGTGAATTTGTGCCTGTTTGTATGAAAATTGGATGAAGAACTGGGTCAAAGAGCTATTCTTAACGAAAGATTAAATGCTACTGACTAGCTAAAAATCCATTCTCATCTATATGTTTTGCCCATCAGATTTTGAACTTTGGTCCTGAGCAGTTTAATGTAAATTGTTCTCCTTAAAACAATACTTCTTATTAAAGCTCTGTGTAGCAAGTACCACTTGTACAGTAGAAGTTGCATTATGTGCAGCATATAAAGAATTCTTGTGGAAAGATCTGTTTATCTCATCAGAGTGAAATTATACCTGTGTAGGCATAATGTATAGTAGATATATAGATATATATAAGCAGTATCATGTTGCATGTTATAGTGCACTTTACAAATTGCCGAGAATTTTAAAAATAATTTTCAGTATGACATACTGCCAACAAAAACATGGCACTATAGCTTAAGACTTGGCATTATTTTGTTATTTCAGTTTTTCCTTCTATTAATAATGAGAAAAACAATATTGATTTTGGATGTAACCATGAAAGAATGATGATTAAGAATTACAGAAATCTTTTGTCCCTGCAAGGTCCTTATAGCTCTCATGAAATTTTGAACTAGTGTACTTTGTTACCTCACAAATCATTAATATAGGCCAGCAGTAAATTGTGGGTTGGCACACTGCCCAGCATAGCACCAAGATCAAGCCTCTGCTTTCTAGTAAATTAGAACCCAGCTCTTTATATCAGAGGTACACACATTTATGGAGGCATTAGATGTGAAATAATCTTTCATTTGCCATTTGCTTTTCTACATGGCTAGCTTTAAACTAGGTCATATAAAGGAAGTTATTTGTGGAATCAGGAAAAACTACACTAAATAGACCTGTGAAGTGCACTCAACAGCAAGGAGGATTTGCTGAGATGCATCTGAAACAACATCTGAAAATGACCTTAACTCTTAATTGGGCAATTATAACATATGTGAATCACTATGTGTAGGCTCACAGGACCATGCATTCCATGTGCATGGTCACAGGACACATGATAGGACTGAATCCAGTTGAAGAAGTGGGACTAGCCCTCTTGGTAGCACGGCGTACTAATGAAATTAAAGCACTGGTATGAAACAGGGAAAAATTACACCTTTTTTAATTGTTGGAAACACTTTAATCCATTACTTATTGTTTTCTAGTGACTACCAGTAACTTCTTAATCACAGTTTGTGTAATTACTTGCCATTTACTTGTATTTAAAAAGAATTAGCTCAGATTGTTTCTAGCAAGTCATCAACATTACTTAAAAAAAGTAGTTAAACAGACAGACTTACAGAGTTGTTGATAGATTGTCTTTCGTGACCAGTAGACGTGAAGATATTTCATAGCAGCCTGTTCACTTCAAGTAGTTATGCCACAAAGAGCAACAATTTCCCAAAATTGTTCTTTCCTTTGAACTCCGCTGTATTTTAGTGACCTTTTGGATGTAGCTTTCTCCTCAGCATTGTCACCTTAATATATATCTCTTAGGGGCATAAAGATAGAGCATGAAGAGAAAGCAAGTGATAACATGGCTCCTGTTAAAGCCCATTTACAACTAGTGATAATCTAGGAAAGGCAATCCTGGAAAACTGGACTCCAAGGGAGCTGCACAGGTTTCCAGTCATCTGTGTACTCTTCCTCTTAAATTTGTTATGTACCTTCTGCAAGCCTGTCCTTTTTGTTGGGTGTAGGCAATTACTGACAACAGTCCTAACCCACAGAGATAATTCCCTAAGAAACATCTTGGCTTCTCAATGAGAAAGTAACCTCTGATACCTTTGATGCTTAAACCTGCCAGTTGCTTCCACTTCACTCTCACTTTGTAAAAGGAGTACGCTCCTAACGACTGATACCCACAGAACAAATGTTTTAATTAGGAGTGAAAATTCCCTTCCCAATATAGCCTGTATTATACAGTATCTCAGGTACCTACAAATTCCTGGAGCCACAGAGGGAAGGCCAGGGGGCAGGTTTCACAGACTCTATGCTTTAGTTCATCCATGCTGCACCAATTGTCGCCATGCTGCACCAACAGCCATGGGGTGGCAAGCAGGGGGTCAGGGGTGTGTGCTGTACACTGGCAGACTTAGGCAGACACTTAACAATACTTCATTTTCGGAACAGACAAAACAGGCTTCCATTTTGGTGCCAGTATTATTAAATCTTGACATTAAGTACAATAAGCCCACAAGTGGTTAGGTGGATACAAATAAAGTCAGTGGAACTACACCTGCTTATACCACCTTTGAGTTTGGCAGAGTAATTACTCCAAATATTATTGTAAAATCGCTCTTTCGTGTGTATGCCCAAAGATGGATGTATACAGATATAGGGTCTCTGAGTGGCTGATAGAAGGGGCCTTCTTTAAATGCTACAGGCATTTCATACACAAATGGTTTCTATGGTTTCCCTCCTCAGACTGAATAATATTGCCACAGCCAACATAAACATGTGAAATCACCAATAGGTGGAAAATGGGGACTGAGATGTGGAAAAAAAACCTCTAAAATTTTTGACTCCAAGAATGAAATATTGAGATTTTTGCCTTAGATAAGACTTAAAAACAGTTCTGAAAACAGCCCATTGCACATAAGATCTAGGAAGACTGAGCTTTTTACTAAGTTCTAGAAAGATTTTTGTGCCACCTCATAACCATTATGAGGCAAAAAAATCAGGCAGGGAGACTGCAGCTACAAGTGGCACAGCAAAGTTTGGGAGTTCAGGTTACTTCAAAGCTTTCCTTCCCCCATACCTTTGATGCCTGGGCTTCTTTCTTTGCAGGCTATTTCTGGGTCTTCAGGACCAGAAAATGTACTGGGTAGCAGCAGCAGTGTCTATGGGAGTTGAGAGGCTTCAGGTAGTTTTGCACCCTTCTGGCGTCCTCCATCTATTCCTCCTTTGCCACTGCTCTGGCTACATCAAGCTGCAGCATGTAATCCAAGTACTCGCCACGTATTCCACCTTCAGGAGGGAACAGCAAAAGGTCTGCTTGTTCCAGTTTGCTCTCAGCTAGTGTCATGGTTTAACCTGGCAGGCAGCCAAATACCACGCAGCTGCTCGCTCACTCCCCCTGCCCCCCCTTAGTGGGACGGGGAGAGAATCGGAAAGGTAAGAGTGAGAAAAACTTGTGGGTTGAGATAAAGACAGTTTAATAGAACAGAAAAGGGAAAATAATAATGATAATGATAGAATATACAAAATGAGTGATGCACAATGCAATTGCTCACCACCCGCGCTGACCGATAACCAGGTAGCGATCGGTACTTCCTGGATCACGCCTACCATTCATATACTGAGCATGACGTCACATGGTATGGAATACCCCGTTGGCCAGCTGAGCTGGCTGTCCTGATTATGTTCCCTCCCATCTTGTGCACCTAGCTCAGTCGGGAGGGCATGGGAGCTGTCCTTGATTAGGAGGGTACTTAGCAACAACTGAAAATATCAGTGTGTTATCAACATTGTTCTCATACTAAATCCAAAACACAGCACTAGGAAGAAATTTAACTCTATCCCAGCCGAAACCAGGACAGCTAGACACTTCAGGTGTGAATCACTCTTTCTCCAGATATATTGCTAATAAGAAGGGAAGCAACAGGAATATTTAATAAGTAGAAATGTCAGTAGTTTACATCTATAGTGTAGATGACCAGGTCCACTACTCGTGCAGACCACTAATGTTTTATTGCTCTGGTTTGGTTTGAATTCAAGACTACTTATCAGAAATGGCCTTTAACTGATCAAAAAAAAGTGTAGGTGATGAGATGAAGGGGTTGTAAATGGACTGCACTATATATAAAGCGAAGAATACCAAATTACCCAGGCAGAGCCAACCTTTGCATTTTAGTATATTCACACATGAAAATCTCAGAGTGTGGTAAAACATCTTTAAAATGCAGCACACGAGAAAGACAATGCTTGGAAAAGGACAACACATTGGTGGCATCATCTCAAGTGTGGGTTTACATCTGTTGCAATGTATTGGGGATCTGATGGCACTTAAGCTAATGAAAGTGTAAGCAAATAAATGAGAGCTCAGAAGAAATGGGTTATCAAAAGGAAGGATACAATAAAATGTAAGTTTATTTTATGTATTATATTGCTGAAAGTGAATTCAAAACTCTTAGGAAGGAACATGTGAAATGTGAAGCTAAGAAAGGAGCAAATGGGATGCTGCAAACATTTAGAAGATTTTTGGAAACATTTAGAAAAATGGTGAAGATTGACATATTTACACAAGGCTGGAATACATGACCCTGTCTAATTTAATTTTCTTGGAGACCATGACCAAAGTTATATATCTGGTTATACCAAGTGTATAAGCTAATGACTAATAATGACTACTAAAAGTACACACATAATGGAAAAAACAGAACTAGGCAATGATTTTTGAGGGATTGCTTACCATTATCATGCAGTGATAAATGACAGTCCCTAATCATAAAACCTATTTATTCTGTGCTCTATACTAGTATTCAAGATGTTAAAAAGCAACAATAACACAAGAATATGGAGAGTGAATAATCTACTCTGAAAGATCGATTGAAATAAATTTTGCAGAAACAAAAAAAATTATAATTTTTAGACAATGTCAGTTCATTTGAAAGAGAGGAAAGGTAACGAGGGTGTTCAAAGTGCTTAGAGGAAGAGTTTGGCTGTTCAGAGTGCCAAACTCAGTTCAAGCTAATAAAAATATTAAGAACTAAGACTGCAAAAGAGTTTAGCAAAGTAGAACATGTATCTGCTCTAGAGTTTGTCATGAATATTAGTATTCAGCAGTGCTGGGCTGTATGAGATGGTGATAAATCAGGCAAGATTTGGAAAAGTCTCTGAAATCTCTCTGTGAATCTCTGAGAATATAAAACAGTGCTGGTTCCGCAAGGAGGGACAAATGCTGAGAGGGAGAGTATGCTACAGTACGTGAGGAAAAGACATATGTTGAACACAAATTCTTAGAAACCTAGTTTTGCATTTTTTATTTAAAGCAAATGAAATAGTTTTCAGAAAGCTAATCATATAAGAAGGCAGGCGTGAGAAAGTTTCCTCTTAATCATTTGTATATGATTGAGAGACAGAGAAAATAAAAGCTAGGTCTGCAGGAATAACTATTATCTGCAGTTAGCCTTTGTAATGCAACAACCTTACCTTGTCTGGCAAAGCCTGCACCAACTCGTGATGCTCAGGAAATTTTCTTGGCTTTATCTGACTTCCTTTTAATACACAGCAGCCGCCCTAAAAGAAACTGTAATTCTGGATTTGGCTATTTATGTCACTAAAAATGGGCTCAAGTTTGCACCCCCAACAGCAATATCCCCAGGCAGTCACATTTGTCCTCTTCCCAGCAATCTGTCATCAGCTGAAGAAGAGCTGGGGTTTCCCTGATGCCCGCCTGTGTTTTAGCTGAGCCCTTCAGGCAGCAGGGGAAGCTGAGGGCCCTGCCTGCTACGTGTGCACTGTTTTCTGCTCTTGTGTCCAGGCAGCAGGATAACTTATTAGTGACACTGCCAAATTAAACACATTGAGAAGCGTTAACCGCAAGCTGAAAGTCTCAATACCTATGACATTTAATGTAGATATTATTGATGGTGTGTTAGATACCAAATAAAATATCTGATTAAGGATTAAGTTTCAAGAAGGTGGAATCAACTATCCTACTATAATATTTGAGATGGAGGAGATAATTTGAAGAGGATAGACTGCTACTCTTGTGAGAATAACTATAGGCACTACAACAAAAAATCTTAGTTTTATTATCCAGTGTAATTGAATATCAGAATAGTGTCTAATATGCTGCAATATGAACATTTCTGCATTATTTGATGTTATGGCAGAGAAATAAATGTATTTTTCCCTCTCACCTTTGTTGTCCAGTCAGTAAAATATGAGGCAAAAATTGGGCATATTCCTATTTCAAATAGAGTGTCATTGCACACTGATGATACTTTGAAATATATTTTCAAGATGGGACAGATTTAAGAGAAAATATTGGATACAATTAAGAGACCTGGATATCTTTCTTGGCAATTTATTAGCTGTTCCAAATGGAAATATTTCCTCTGACTAAGTCTGCAAATGAAACCATCCCAATTACAGGATGCCACTTAGATATTAGTGATAAAAGTGCATAGTAATGAGCGTGATGAATAGAAAGGGAATTTATTAGCCATAATTTTTTTTTAGTTCTGGAAAGACAAATAGAATTTTGGATCAAATGAACAGTTTCATTAATCAGTAGTATAATTTAATAAATTTTATCTGACAGCCTATGTCTTATTTAAAAGGTATTTTGTTTCACATCACCTATTCAAACAAACAAAAAACCCCTGAATGCTATGATATGTATTTCCCTGAGTAGAGAGCAAAATATACACATTTATTGCAGTATTGTGGTAGCACCGAGAAGCTCGACTCATGGAACCTACTGTGCCAGGGATGTAAAGTGACACTTGAGATTAAAGAAGAGAAGAATAATGAAAAACAAAAGTAAAGTCTTCAGGAGAAAGCAGAATATGTATGTGTTTCTCTGTTTAAGGTTTTTTAAGAAAGCAAGCTGTCACTAAAAATGTGAAGACCGATAGACAACATAGTTGTGGTCTAACCAGGACTAAATAGAGACAGAAAAGAATATAGAATTAGTTTAAAAAATCTCAACCTTACTTTCTAGTACAGAGGGTGGTTTTCTGCACCTAGAGTAGGTACTATTTCTCTTTGGACCAGCCAAATGCAACATGCTGTATTACCAACAAAGTGACAATGTATATTACGAATAGTTTGGTTAAAATAAGAAGTGATCTGAGCCTTTGGCCATCCTTCAAACCAAATTGGACTCAAACCTCTGACATTTCAGTTACATTGTCTCCTGCCTCATCCTACATTTCTCATGGTATAGTGGCAAGCTGAAATGCCCAGAGGTCTGATATTCAGAAAGGGCAGCGATAGGCACCTTGCCACTTCCTGCTGGACTATGGATTTGTCAGAGAAAGAAAGTTAGAGCTGTGGGGAGGGGGCATTTTCTCCTTCAAGGCAAATATTGTTGGTAGGGAGAGGGCAGGCCCTTTCTCCATGATGCATGATAACCTCCAAGGAGAGCATTGATGATGGATGACTGCCAAACTTCCCTGAAAGTATGTTGCTATGCCCTAAAGAAAGAACAATACCACACTCACCCTGAATTCACAGAGAGTTCACTTAGTTTGGATACGATAGACCTAATAAAGAGTCCACTAATAAAAATCCAATATATTTTCTATATTCAGTTAGATATAGCTGAAAGAAAATCAGCAAAATGTTACACGATCATTTCTCCCTGGATTTAAAAAATTCAGTCATTAAACTTCCTTTCCCAAATAACCCCAAGACATTTTCAATTGGATCTAACAAAACAGAATCCGATCTGTAGCTTGCAGTAATGTATCTTTTTAAGCTCATGAGAAGAATTGACTGGAAGGATACCAGGTATTCTGTGATTAAAAGCATATTAATCATTTACTGAAGATTATTGAATGATTCAAGATGAATTGTCTGTTTATATCATTGATGCCAGTATGATTAATCCAAATCTCCTGCTAGGTTTAAGAGGACAGAATTAGAGATATAACTACAAGAACCCTCTTGATTCACAGTTAGTATGTCAATAGCTGTTGCATCTTTTAGCTAAATGAGTGGGGAAATGTTGTGCGGAAAATTAAAGTACTTCAGTAATTTCTGGGTCCTTTTCCCCGCAATAATGGAGTTTACATAAATTGTTAAAGATGTGACAGATGGGAAGGCTGTAATGTTTGTAATACACACACACACACAAACACACACCATTTGTCTGAGTAGAAGGATTCTCCATATTGACAGTGAAATACTGCGGGTCTTACTCAGATGCTATCACAAAATCATTAGGATGCTTGTGTGTGGAAAGGGAATGCTTTATCTGTATGAGTAAGAGCTTTGTATTTAGACACTAACAGTCAGAAGGTGATCTTAAAGCTAAGAGAAAGTCAGCACACACCCACAGAGGGTCAGCTAGAAACTAAAGGTGGATCCATGAGAAACATCCATACCTACATGCTGATTAAGTTCACATTCAAAGGCTTTTTTTTCATACTTCCTGAATCAAAATTTTGGAACAGACTGGCAACTAAAGTATGTGACAAGAAGTCACAAAATCTAAATGCTGTTTCTATCTGTCATCAATCTTCTTGTGCAAATTAAAGCAAACAGTTTAACAATTAGCATCTCTTTTCTGTAACCTCTAACACAAAGACTGTAAAGCACTAGGTGCATAAAAGTAGGGTAAGCTAAATTGCTGATACTTGTAAAAGATTTGGAAACTTCAGCAAGGAGCCCTTATAGAAGTACAAAGTATTGGTCGCTATGTGATAAATTAAGGAGAGGGTCACATTCCTAGTGAAGTGGCAAAATTGCTGATGATTAAACACTCACTGATTTTTTTTCTTGTGGGGTTTAGACTCATTAGAAGAATAGATTACAGGGATATTAGAAAAAACAATCTATACTTACAAACTTTACATTTTACATAAATTGGAATATTTTTGTAGAGAAAGTTCAACATTCTTACAGAAGTACAAAATCAAAATTGTCAAGCACATGACTGACTATTGAAAGTATTGTCCTATAGGTCATGTTGCCATCACTGCTTCTCTGCATTTTCTTGGGGGTTGCATTTGTACATAAATTTTTTTTGAAATGCAGTTATTAATAATTTTCATTTACTGTCAAAATGAGTATTGATTTACTTCTGAAATTTAGTTTATTTCACATTACTGCTAGCATCAAACAAGATAACAGGATGCTATTGGCATTGCTGAAAGCCAAATGTAGGATTATGCCCGCTTATTATCTTGAGCAGCCATGCAAGCTAAGCTTCAATGAGTCCTACACAGAGAGCAATATTCATATATTAAATCTGACATGCAGTCCAGATACCACAGAAAAAAAAGTAACTTTATCCTGATTTCCCGAAGAACAGTGGTTTATGTGATCACACTGTCTTTCTGCCTATGCTTTTCTGACTTCCACCCAAAAACTTTTGACCCATTTGGCCATTAACAAAGGTGTTCAGTACCAGGTGACCATGAAAAAGTGAAGGAGAGCTTCTGAATGTGCCTTATGACTGCCTCAGCTGGGAGAACCTTGTGGGATTCTTGCTGACATAAACTCATATGTTGAAGACATAGACGATGGCTTCTAGGGTTTGTGTTTTGCCACCACATTCCCATAGTCACCATCATCATTGGCAGAAGCTGTGCAGCAATGACTAGCATGAAGAAGATTTCTCTTTCCTTTAGCAGTCTCAGAAAGCAAGTAAGCATTTGTGCATTATCTGTTGTAAAATATAATACAAGCAAATTAATTTTCTCCGTGGAACTATAACCCAAAAAATCTACTTAGTACAAATTTAGGATCAATATTTTGAAACAAAAGCAAATTGATTCCCAGCACTAGTTCAATATTCTAATGATTGTAATGTAAGAGATAAACAACAGAGTTGTTTCAAGTTGTTTATTTCTGTGTTCCGATTTCAGTGGAAATACATTCTTCTACATTCATTGCTGACACAAAACATGTAGTGCAATGTACAACGAAGAGGGTCAACTTAAACAAGCTAAAAGATAGGACATGTGACAGGTACTCTGTGTTTCAACCAGTGTTTTGAGAAGGATGAAGCTCTCTTACGCTAAGCCCTGAATTTGAACTGAAGGCGACAACTCCTGTTACTATGCTCCACTCTGGTATTATTTCTGTTCTGCTAATATTCTTCTGCAGCATTTTATAGTGACAGGAATGTATCACAGGGGTCAGCACTGTGGTTATCTTGAGCTCATTCAAATGACTCCTGGGTATATATATATTAGAACAGAGCTTTCCAAAATGTTCTTTTGAAATTCTTTTTTAAAGGGATATAATTTTACTATTTCATTATATTAAACACAGGAGAATGTCACTTAGAATTTACTGTTATCAATATGTGCAGTAAATCTTCTCATATCCTCACTTAATCATTTGTATACTTTAGAAAATTAATTTAATCAAATGTTCATTAGCAGTAATAATTAATTATAGCAAAGTTCATCGGACAACATATATACATTTCCAAATGATGCATTTCGCCACGATGTTCTTTTGACAGAGTTGTTACAACACAAATGTTCATGCATTTTTATGCAGACATTTCACCAACACATGACATATTGGCTACAAATCTGCATTTACAGCTCTGTAAATTACAGATGTACTAAATATTATTGAAATATATTTTTCTTTCATTAATTGTATAGTTTTGGATTATAAATGTATATTCTAATACGGTATAGATTATGTCTGCAGTGAAAAATTGGTTATTTTTAATGCTAGTTATTTCTAAAAATATCCTACGAATTGTCCACAGGAATCATGTGTTTAGTAATCTATCAGTAAATTGAAAATCACTCCTTTTCAGAAAGTCTACATATTTTATCAGGAGTGGCATGACTTGAAATTCTTGCTGCTTGGAAAAGAAGGATAGCTTTGTAGTTAGGGCATATGGCTTGGGGGAAGCATATTCAGTCACTTTGCCACAAGTTTTCTGTGTCTTTGTGTAACTCATCTTGCCTGTCTATGGTTCATTCCTTTATTTATAAAATAGCGATAAGAGCTTCCTTTCTGCAATATTGTTTATTCTATCCATTTACATTTTGGGGCGGGAAGGGGGGAACATCATTATGTTTTTCTCCAAGGCTTAACAAAATGAGGCCATATTCTTAGTTGGGGCTTTTAGATATTGCCATGCTATATAGTAATAATATAATTATTATTGCTCTGACAAAACCATTAATTTAATTGCTCTTTCTGATTCTTGAAAGCACTGCTGGCTCCTGAGCATTCCATACTCCAATCAGGCGGATGAAAACAGAACAGAAAGTTCAAAATAAATCTCTGCTAAAACTGCGAGGAGTTTCTCTGCTTCCCTTTCCCCTTAATATGCTTAGCATGTTTCCATATGTTTCTGGGTGAAAAAGTCTCACGTGTGCAGACAGAGCCTTGGTTTTCTTTGAGCTATTCAAGAATATTTCTTGATGTTATATTAAAATTTGTCAATGATGTTGGAGGATAGTGACAGAGTGCAATTAATACAGATGCCAAAAGTGCGTATGAGTAATTAGTGGCAGTTAATAACCTGGGAGACAGCAGAACTATTTTGTTGGACCTTTTTCAAAAGCTAATGAAAGATGAATATCCCTGAAAAGTTGCAGAAAGACAGGTAGGTCCACCTCAGGTTGTCTGTATCAAAAATTACCAGAAGACTGAAAGACAAAGGCATGGGCTCATAACCAAAGTGATTGGCCTCAGTTGGCTAGATCTGCTTTTTTTGAGTCAAATCTCTGTGTGGACTTGGAGCTGGGAAACCCTATGTAGCAAATTTGCCTGCAGTATTTGTTGAAGCCCAGCCAAAAAAAGCCAAGTATATTTGGCTTAAACCTGTACTGCTCCTTCACAGTATAGTGACAGGTTCATCTGTACTTAAATTCTGGCACTGTTAGAAATGGAAACATAATATATGAGTTTCCCTTAGCTCACCCCCCAGAGGCAAAGATACATCACAGCTCTTCAGCGAACATTTTGTTGCATTAGAAAACCTTGCAATACCCAGACACAACATGGAAAAATCAGACTAGGGAGAGTTCTTTGGCTCTACGTTTTCTTGCTTTTGTTGGTGTGAGTCAGAACTGTTAACTGAGTGTAGTTTTCTTTTTGAGATGTTTTACAGTCCTGCAATGTTGTTTTTCATCGTGGAGTCAGTGTATTGGAGTGCCAGCCAAGAATAACAATTAGCTACTTAGCCTGTCCAGTTCTTACTTGAACTGGAGTGTTAGATCAGCCTTTCAAACAATAGTGACAACATCTCTATTAAAGTTGGGGCCTGGTTCAGTAAAAAAGGTCACAGGCATCTGCGTTAAGTCATCTCGCTAAGTCTTTCCCTTTTTATTATACTTCTCGTATCATCCCACTGTCAACATGGAGCAAACCGGCAGATTTCAGGTGCGTTCTTGGGAAACCTGCCCACTTTCACTCACCACAGCGATAGCATATGAGGACGAATCTGTTTGGTTTTTTTAAAAAGCCCAAATGAAAATTCATGACCAGGGTTTTATGAAAATGTCAGGCATTCCTTTAAAATTAACTCGGGAAAAACCTAGAATTTCAGAGCTCTCAAAAGAGTGGATAATGCTCACAAATTGGATATTGTTCTTCTCAGGTTATCAGAGAGAAATTTATTCTTTCACTCTGGCAAAGGAATTTAACATTGATAATTCTTGTTAATTGCTACCGTCTTTCATTAGGATTTTTCTGTCAGCATGTGTTGTGCAGCAACTGTATAGAACAACTGTGTTTCTAGTTTGGAACAGTAAAATGATACAAATGCTAATTCTTTTCAAAGGATTTCATTTTTTACTTAGAAGTTTGGGAAGAGAGAGAGGAAAAACAAGTGACCAGGTAGGAAAATGAAAAGATTAGATCTGCAGTCTCCTAAATGACAATTCCAGGGATGTATGTTTGCATAATGTAGAGTCCAAGACCTTCCTTTTATGTTGTTCCACAGATTCAGATAAGGAAACATACTGTGCAATAGTTGAGATCCAACTACCTCATCTGCAGACTGAGCCTAGTTAATTTGGCTTTAAAAAAAAAAAAATCTATGCAAGGCTAAAAGCAAAATGATCACTTGGTTTATTGAGTTTTGTCCTGCCTGACAAGTAAAAGTTCGTAAATTTTGCAGAGTGAAAACAGAGTTAAACGCAGTAGTATATCACTTTCTTCTGGCTGAATTCAGCCTACTCTACTCCCCCTGAGCAGGGAGCCCTGTGTTACTGAGTAACTCTTTTGATGTATTTCAGGAGCATCTGGTTGACAGTTACTGGCTGAAGATAATGATCAGTTACATTTTCACCTGTTCCTCTTCCACATCCCTGAAGTTTCTAGTTTATCCAGTTATGAGGCTTTGCCCTGTCCCCCGTAAGGAGAGGATAAAGAAGCAGCCCTTCCACTGGGGAATTAACACTTACGTCACCAGTTTTTCAGGCTGCATCTTGGCTGGATGTAGTCTATTAAAAAGGAACATTTCCTTCCACCTTCACTCTGATTATAGAAATCTGACATTTGATCACCAAGCATCCTAGTGGGAAAATCTTGTGGTCTTATGTAAGAGGGCAGGGAAAGCAAAATGGGGAGAGATAAAGAGATAAAAAATACCATAAAAGAAGGGACTAATCAACCAGTAAACATAACTGTGCTTCAAATCTGCAATACAGTATATATGTTCACAAAATTTCCTCCCATGTTTTTTTTTTTCCCTTCATGGGTTTTTGAAGGTAAAGGCAATTTCTTTTAATAGGAAACTGTGATTTGTGGAAGGAAACAATAACAAGTATGGGTGAGAAATAACACAAAGTTCAACATGCTATTATATTGCCAGCCTATTTACAGACTGAACTGAGAACTGGCACAGGCTTCTTTCACTTAAATTGAGCATATCATGATAAAATTTAATATCCTAACCCATATTTGCACATGTGATGTAAGGAGCATTGATGTCAGCAGGTACTAAGCAGTATTTGTGCTAGTGGTACACAAAAACTTGTAAGTGCCTTAGGGAAACCACCCCAACCCCCATTGGTGGTCTCTTCTAGATATATCGACTACTGAAAACCATGCATTATATGTTACCCATGTTTCTGGAAGTATCTCATATCTGTAAGCTGGAGCTTTTTGACCATAATTCAATACTATTTGTTTTGTACAGTGACAGAACTTGTAAACAGCTCTCTGCTTCTGACAAATGAGTTAAACTCTTAATGAGTATTGCAGTAATGAATCCATAGAGAAGGACATATCTTGTTTATATTGTTACCAAATTAAGAGCATCATCAAAAAAGCAGTTAAGTAAGGTATGTAAAAACTACAATTATTATCATCAATCACTTCCATATGATGGCAAATATATAGAGCATAGAGAAACCCTCATATGCCCTAGGGACAAGCCTCACAAAGACAGGTATGATAATGAAAGGTATGCCAAGATTATTTTTCAGGGAAAACAAGATAGGAACTTCTGTGAGAAAATAAGTTTTATGGGGGGATTAGAAGGTGATAAAAGGTGGGTGTGGGGGGAACATGAATTGGTTCGTTGTAGCCTCAAAAAGGGGCATTAAAGAATGTAATAAAGAATGCAGTAACAAACAGGAATGAAGGAGAGTTAAAAAAATTCCAGAAATGAAACTGAAAAGACAGCTTTATTGTGTGATTTATAATGAAGGTTTGTGGGACTTCAAACAGGAAATGATCTTGAATTTGATGTTGTTAAAAAAAAAAATAAAAAGGAAATTGATAAAAAGATTCAAGGAGTGATTTGATACGATTGAAGCAGAATAGCTGGAGATAATTTTATCAGTGGTGTTTTATACAGACACTCCCAGGAATGGGGAGATGGGAGAACAGAGAAGGCTGGTGGGAAGGTTTTATTAAGTTATATCAGTCAAGATGAGAGAACACAGGATGAGAGAACTAAATTTTTAGCAGCTGGCATTCTGAGATGAGAATGAGGGTCACTGATGCTGGACAAGACAAAATACCAAAGTTATTCCAGATAAATGTATTGCCGTTTCCACAAGAGCTAAGCTTTTTCTTTATTCGCTATTTCATCTGAGGAAGAAGGTTCATTAAATACCTTCACCAATATCTGCACAGGTAATGAAAATGGTGTGTTTCTTAGAAAGGCTTTGTAGGAATGTACATAGCATCAGATCATTCCTTCCCTTGAGAAGGGAGGATTTAGTGAATTGCACAGAGGCAAATCTTGTATGGCAGGCTTAATCTTCCAGGTTTTCTTTCTTTCTGTCTTTGGCTGATGGGGTTTTTTTGTTGTTTCCCCCCCACCCAGAGGGAGTAATAAAGAAAATGAATGTATGCTCACTTGAGTCAGGAACGTCAGGTTTTGAGCCAAGTTCTTTCTGACCTTTGTGTTCATTTGAGCTACTTATGCTCACAAGGAGGCTGGATATAATGGTCATGGATTCAGCGAAGAGAGAACTTCATACCACATTATTTTATAAGGCATATTTTCTTTCATAATCATAGTGAAATATAGGAAATAAAAAGGTTGAGCTGGGTCTTATGAGTCATAACCACAGTGCAGAGCAGCCCTACACATGTGCAGGGCTTGTAGTTCTAAAAGTTATGACTTCACCTCCAATTTTCAGGTCATATAGATGATTTTCCCTTTTCTTTGTTGAAAATGTGCACTTGTGTAATGCAGAGGCATACCTCTGGTGCTTGTGAAAAGTGCCAGAATGACAGTTCTACAGGGCAGAAGTAGGTCAGTTCTGTGCAGCGAGAAGAACAACTTGGGAAGCAGCATAAAAGCTTCCCCTGCCCTGCCACCGTGTTCCAGTTAAAGGTGGGCCTCGTCTAATGCCTCCAAGGACAACCCGTAGAGGTCAGAAGGAAATTTGCAGGGCCGCTCTTGGCCTCCCTGCTGGGGCTGTAAGAGTGGTAGCACCAGACAGTTGCTGTGGTAGACCTCGTACTGCGGACACCTGTGCCGCAGCCTGCAAACATTACCAGCTTGCTACACTTCTGGCAGAAGCCACAGAGCATCCTTACTTTTCTGAGATATTCAACATTTGTTTCACTGAAATCTCAAAAGGAAATGCAAGCACATGCAAGAAACCAAAACATTTTTGCTACCTTTTTTTTTTCCAGTAACTTTTTTTTTTGTTAATGCCAAACATGGTGACATTATGTTCACATCAAGCATGTGCTGTAAAATTGCACTTGTCAAGCATTTTGTTTGTCAGAAATGCAGAGGAGGAGATGCTGAGCCAAGAATGTTTCTCCTTTTCTCCCTCATAAAAGGTACGATACAGCTTCTAATAGCATATTTCTTTATGGAGCAGATCAATGTCTTTCTGATATCTTGACCAGTGTCAGACTGCAAGTTTTTGGGAGCAAGGACAGTCTCTTTGTTCTGTTGGAGCACACAGCCCATCCTAATCCATGGCCAGAATCAAAGAGACACTACAGCAAGATAACAGTAAGCTGAGAAGCTGTATAACAAATCACTTGTCGTGCCATGTAATATTTACATGTATCAGAGCTGTCTCCTTTCCTCTGCTGCTATTTGCAAACACAGAAGCAAAATTATGTACCTATGTGTGATTGGGAAGGCTGTTTCATCCAGTGGTAGTTTCTCTGTAAAAAAAGGCACAGAACATGAACACATTAACCCATGACTGGAGAGGGCAAGGAGAGCCGTGCCCAAGTCGTCTCACATTCCTGCGGTAGAAGGCATTGTACCTGCCTCCAGGGGACCCTCTGCAGGGCTTGCTGTGGCCTGCCAGACATCTCCAGGCTGTTACAGCCATATGGGAATTGACACAATCTTAAGGAACATCCTGACTGGACAAATCAGAAGCTTAAATAAATATAATTTTATTGGTGTTGTGCCTGATGATACCAACAAACTACAACTCTGAGATAGCTGTGTCCTCTGTGGACAAATGTGGGGTGAAATTTTCATTGCAATTAGCTAGAACAAGATTTTTCATAGAGTTGCATTTCGCTCATGATGAGTATCTGTGATATATATTACAGTATTATTTTCCTTTAGGGACCAACTGTCCTCTCTACTGGTCTGTCTTACAGGCTTAACAATGCTTAAGTTTAGCCCCCGAGTATTCCATTTAAACACATTCATAGTTTTCCAAATATTTTGCAGGGCAGATTATAGCACCTGAATAATAAAATCACAATAACAGCTTCTAGCTGGGTGAGAAGAATTTAAAACATATTTATCAAAAAAAAGCACACATTACTGTTAAAAAGTAATAATTAAACTGCCTCCATTCTATCTGGAAGCACAGACTCATTATAAATAAAGATAAACAAGTGCAATATAAAAACCCCAAACATTTATTCTTTTTTAATGGACTTTTAAGTCAGTTTCTCTAGTTGTTGATGAATGTAATAAAATAAAATTAAATTAAAAGAAATGTCAAGAAGAAAACGAATTTAAAATTAACAAAGCCCACCATAAATTTGCAATTACTTGTCCATTAAAGGTCTTGAAGAAAGTTAATTTCAGCAAGGATAGAATTGACACTATTGGAGCTTTAGCAGGAACAATTATTATCATTGCAAATTACTTAAACTATTAAACTGAGAATAATTCAGAAATATCATTAGCAGTCAAATTACTTAAAAAAACTTGTTTTCTTTCTCCTTTGTTTAATTTAAACTTAATGTCTGCTTATTCTCACACAAGCAGAAAATGCTGATAAATAATTCCAGAGCATGCCTAAATATCTCCCTTCACAGCTAGCTTCTAATTTGATCTCAGGAGACCCTTCTTGGTAGCTGAATAAAATATTTTCATTTATTCTAGGAGAGCCTACCTCACCATACGTTTCTAATCTCATGTTGTTTGGTAATGCCGCTAGATGAGGTCCTCAGCAAATCATTAAACTTGTTCAATAACAACGTTACAAAACACAGGAGATTTGCCCTTAGTGAAACAAAGAAGTTTTTCAAACATGGGGAAAAAAAACCCTTTAATAAGCTAACTTGAGTTTCTAGGGCAGTTTCAGAGATTATTTAACATTTTAAACTTCCTGGTGTGCACAGTACAAGAACAAGGAGACTTCAATGCAGTGTCAGAGTGGTTTGAAGAAGCCATACTTTCACGTTACAGAAAGCGCAAGTGATACTGCTTTTCTGATAGGATCAAATGTTTTGTCTTGGTCAGCTCACTGTGCCCATTACATGTTCCCTGCGTTTGAACAAAATACGGTCTTTTGAAATTTAAGGATTTAACCTCCCAGTCTTATCTTTCTAGCAACTAACTATATTTCCTGATGATATGATAATGTAAATGACTTTGCTATGGAATTCATGAATCATCAAGATATGATTTGAAGAGAGGAAATTAAACACTTGATTCAATTAATCTTTCTTATTAGGCTAGAAATTCATGATTTGCACTCCTAATAAATATGGTGTGAGATTGCATATGCATTAATCACATGAGATTAATACCCATTATTATTCTTTATATTAAATAACACTGGATTCAAGTGACCCAGACACCAGCTCCCTGATCGGGAGGGCATGGGGAGTACTGTGGAAGTAGTACACTCTCCCGGTGGAGAAAAGACTCTCATTGCTTGACAGATCATCCATCTTCTTTCTTGGCTTTATTGTATTTCTTCCATATTGTTGGAATGGCTTTCTCTCTTGGAAAAGTTTGTTGGGTCAAGTGCTGAAAATCAAACCTAAGTTCCCTCATGCAACACTAGGGAATAAAAATGCAGTAGAGCAAAGCAGTACAGCTAGGAGACTGGATTAGATGTTTAACAGCATCTAATCACCTGAGATCATGCAAATTTTTAGGTTAAACATGTCTTTTTTTAAATTATTATTATTTGCACTGCATTTGTAGAGATGACTTCATTCAAGGTTTTTGCTATTGGTTGAAGATAGATGACATTTAATCCATTTCTTCATTTTTTCCTCAAGAAGGCTATTCAACATTATTTTAATTACACATAGAAATGTACATTGTGAAATATCTGCCCATCTATTCATGAATCCATCTGCGCACCTATCCATCCATTCCTCTGGCCACTTCTTCATACACCACATAAAAATATGAATTATTTGGTCAATTGTTTTCCATCTCTGAATAACGAAATCAGTAGTACAGAACTATGGTTATGTATGTAGTTCTATGATATGTACATATGCAAACATTTAAAAACATATCTAGAGAATTCCAAGGGAGCAGGTAGATAACCATGTCTAGACATTTATCAGTCCCCAGATTTTGAAAACAACTGGCACACCCTGATAATGGTAAGTGAGACATAGATTATATATATGTTATCATAGATGCTACCTCTGTGGGTCACAACTAATAGCTCCTACATTGTCCAGTTGTCAGGGTAAGACTGTAGAAATCCCCCAGGAAAGTTTCCTCCTTCCCTGGTAGCCATGAAAGAGCCCAGGTCGTCATTTGCTTACCTTGTTAAAGCTGCATAAAGCTAACTTTTAGCGAGATTAACAAAGGACATTCTTATCAGTTAAAACCTTGAATATAGCTAATTTTACCTTCATTAGGATAAAGCATATCTGTAAGTGAACTATTTAAAGCTTATGAACCTTCAGAATTGCCCTTGAAGTAAAAGTCAGTTGAAAAAGACAAAAGATTTTCTCTATGATTTTTGCCGAGATATTTTAAGAAACTGCATAAGTTTTAGGTAAAATAATTTCAGTCTAGCCCTACTTGATAGTTTCTTATGAAAAGGAACTGCCAAGACAATCCTGTATTATTCTTTGCCTTTCTTTGAGATATATTATTAATACAAACAATACTTTTGGAATGCTAAGTATTTTAAACTGTTTTAAAAAATAGGCAATTTTAAATGTTTATTGTCATTGTGAAGCTACTGAACAAACTATTAACAGTCTTGTTACAGTTATTTTTGGCAATGGTAAGAGCTTTACTAAACTTTGAATCTTGAGAAATGGAAAGAAAATCATATTAATAGAAGGAAATAGAGAAATGTCAAACAGTTACTTCCAGTTCTTGCAGAAGACTTTTATGCAGTATGTTGGTGTATTCCACAAGCATGAGCATGTCCAGGAAAAAACTCTTCAATGAACAGCAGAATATCTTCTGTGGTGGTGGACTCGTTTCTTCTCTTTTGCATAACCCCATTTTCCTTGATGATTCAACCTCAATTCATTTCTGATTTCTTAGAATAGGGAGAAATCAACATTTTAGTACACCCATATAATCTCATTTTCATCATGACTATTTCTTTGGTTTTGTTTTTTCTCCTTTTCCAAAGGATAGCCAAATTGCCATATATGATGGGACACTTAAGTTATCTTTTGATATATAAAGGGACGACATATAAAATCTCCACAGCTTTGTCAGAATAGTTAATTTATCAAAAAAAAAAAAAAAAAAAAAGCCTGATAAAGATGTCTGCATAAGTTTCCTGAAATAGAATTTTCCTTTGAAGTATCTGCATGTGTTTGAACTTTTCATGCCTTTACTTCTGCCCACGGTCTCTGCCAGATGAATATAATCCTTAGGTCCCTTTTTGCTTTGTCTTATTAGGGAAGGAATGTAGCTGATGCTGGTGTACACAAGCAGTGACTGTGCAAGGAAGTGTAGCTTTCTGCTTGTTTCTGTAGTTTCTGAGTTGGTAGTAGTGTCTCTGACGGCTATCACATATAAAAATGCCAGTCACAGACTACGATACCATTGTGTAACTACTACAGTCATTATAAAAAGATAGCATCTCCCTGCTCCTACAAGCAGATTACAGTTAAAGTGGAGAATAAGAAATGACCTTTATATTACTCCCATTTTTGTCTTTTCTGTAAAATATTTTGCATATGCTTTTTTCCATGGGAGTGTTCAGGTCTCATTGCAATTTGTCCATTGAAGGAAAAAAAAATTGAATATAATTGAGAGAAGGGATATGAAATGGTGGACACATAATATCACTAGATTTAGAATCTCTTGCTAATTATTGTATTTCTTGCATTTTGTTTGATATGGTATGTCAAAAGGTCTGCGTGAATGTTATTTCAGGACATGTTTATTGAGCAACTAACATGCCTCTGTCTTTGCAAACTAATTAGCTTTGTTCTTTCTGGTTTGTTTTTATGTAAAGTGTAATAATCTGAAAATAATCTTACAGCAGTTCTGTCCCTTACAGAGCCATTACTTTGTGCTACTTAAAATAAAACTGGCTAGTTAAGCTTTGGTTCACATGTGCATGTCTCTTTCACTTTCTATTTTAATTTAAAGAGAATTCTGCAAGGTAAAAGTGATGAGGGCATCATAGATGGAGATTCCCTGTAGTCTAAACTGGCAGTTTTGCTGAGCTCTAGGTACAAGTCACCTTGGAGCAATTTGGAGGGGGGGGTTGTTTTTATGTTGCCTGTAACACTGCCTGACAAAAAGTAATTTGAGACAAGAGGGTGGGCATTCGGCAACTTTTATCTTGGAGGTGACAGTGCAGAAGCTGCTAATTAGTGAATGTTGTTTGTATCAACCTGATGTGGAATTCCAGTCTTGCATGTGAAAACGCACAAATTTTCTTTCTGCCAAATTGGCCTCCATGTGAGGATTGGGTGGATCCAATTAATGTCAAACAGCCCTGTGTACTGTGTTTGTATAAACTAGAGTGTGATATGCTTACATGTGGCATCTTTTCCAGATGATGTGCTCAACTATGAGTAGGGATGAGATAATGAACGCAGAGCATATTTCTTTCATCTGAACTAGACAGAAGATTGAATTTGTTCTGAACTAGATCACAAACTACTATAGCCACTTTTTTACTTTCTTCTTTATATGCCACAAGGTCTCAGCCAGCAATGGTCCCCCTATTCAGTTTGTGTTGGTCAGTTATCCAGTGGATTTCTTAATATACCTCACTTAAAAATGAGAGGCATTTGCCTCATTTTTGGAAATCAGGATTATTATTGAAAGCATGACAGATAACTTGTTACTCAAAAGCTCTGACAAGCACCCACTTTCGTGATGTTTGGCAGAAATAAATTACAGTGCCAACTGTTGTATTGCTTATTTGTCACAATCCTAATAGAAGAAAAGGGATTTTTGTCTTGTTTTGTTTTGCATTGGAGAAAAAGAGTTGGGCAAGAAGAAGGTGATGCTGAGATCATCATTCAGTGTGAACCAAGACGAATAGTACTAGTGGGATGTATAGGTTCAAATTGTAAAGAAAAGATGACAGAACAAGCACAGGGAATTTGAGACGGAAGCTGGACAGCAATATAGATTAATGTGAACAAATCCAATCACCCACAGAGGCTGAGGTGAAGCTTTAGATGGTTATTAATTGTTTAAGAAATGCCATGTATGCTGAGAGATTTACAATGACAAAGAGAGAGTGGCACGTCAGGTCAAGAGGATCCTTTGATTAGGAATTAGGCTGTGGGCTCCACAGTTAAGAAGTACAGAGAAACACGTGGGAAATTCCTGAACACGGCTCTAGATCCAGGGTTTGAGCAAACATCATGATGCCCTCTTTGCCTGGTATTCTGTTCTGTATGACTGGATTTGGATAATTTCCTGCAAAATCTTCCTTTTAATACTGATTGCCGTTTACATTGGCCCACAACAGATGAACTAATCTTTTTAACTCTAGCACCTTTTACATGATGTTGATTATGAGTAGTATTTTATGGGAGCCTTGTGCCACAAGCATTTTATTCAGCCTTTCAGTGAACCATTACTCATATTTTGGGGAAGAAAGCTTATCTTTGGTTTCAGTTAGACCTGGGTCAGGCTTCATGCCTGCATTTGTAGGACCAGCTACAGAATAAGGACTAAATGAAACTGGTGTTCCTAACAGCTGCTTCATTCCCTATTCAGAAAGCAATACTCTGCTAATGCATCATGGAAGTGCAATACGTTACATCTGGGCTTCCAAGTAATGCAGGACTTGTTAGCTCAAACACAGTCTCTCAGGAGACATCCGAGCATGTTGTAGTGCCATCACGTGGCACGCACAGGACAACCAGGCCCAGTCATCATGGGTTTATGAAAGGCAGGTCCTGCCTCCTTCTATAATAAGGTGATCCGCTTAGCGGATGAGGGAAAGGCTGTGGATGTTGTCTACCTAGATTTTAGTAAAGCCTTTGACACCATTTCCCATAGCATTCTCCTGGAGAAACTGGTCGCTCATGGCTTGGACGGGCTTGGGTAAAAAACTGGCT
>NW_009228387.1:0-237 GCF_000690835.1 Fulmarus glacialis
GTGGGCTTTCCCGCGTGGGCTTACCGCGCCGCTGCCCTCCCGTTCGCCTCTGAGAGGGCCGCGTCTGCGTTCCAGGAGGCCCAGACACAGCCCCCAGCGCTCGGTGGCATCTGGCAACAGCGGGTGTCTCTCTGCCTTGATTTCTAGTTCAAGCCCGTTTTCCTGGGCACGGTGCACCCTCGGAGCGAGCTGGCGCAGCACCGGCGGGGGGGGAAAAGCCAGAAGTGCGGGCGTGCA
>NW_009228387.1:268-11469 GCF_000690835.1 Fulmarus glacialis
AGTGCGTGCGTGCAGGAGGGAAGCACAACGACTTGGAGGATGTGGGCCGAGATACTTACCATCACACGTTCTTCGAGATGTTGGGCAACTGGTCCTTTGGGGATTACTTTAAGGTGAGGCCCTAGGAGCAAACCCTCTCCAGGGGGGAACGTGGCCTTTTTTTCAGAGCAGTGCTGTAGTTCTGTGCTGTCATGCCATAGGACTGTCTGCAGAAGACGTTTTCGTAAGCTCCAAATTACTTCTTGGGAGCTCTGTGGCCTGGAGCAGAGGTAGTGAGCTGGTGTGCTAAATCACTAAATATGCCCTGCAGACGCTCAGCGTCATCAGCCTTTCAAAGCTGTGAACAACACGTACAAATCGAAGTTCTCTGTGTGAATGCTAGTGTTGACCATTTAATATGGTGAAAAGAGGTTCCCAGTTGATTTAGTGCTTGTTACTGGAGAGTTTGAAAAGGGAAGAAGGATAAAAGATGCTACTTTTTTTTTGCTAGCGAATACTTTTTTTTCGCTAGCGAATACTTTTTTTTCTCTTGGAAAGAAAATAATCCATGTAACTCTGCTGGTAAGCACATGGGTGTAGACTATGCTGTGATCCTGAAGGTCAGTTTTCTATATGCACCAGTGAGCTGTCTCATTCACCTGACCCTCATCCTGCTCTTTGCAATATGCCTTAAAATTGGAAAGGGAGAGAGCAGCTGAAATGAACTTCTTTGGTGTTTGACTCCCGTTCTAAATAGCCTTCCTGCATTGCTGTGCATCCTGGATTACTGTGCTTCATATATGTTCCCTGCCTGCTCAGGAGGAGGCATGTAGCATGGCCTGGGAGCTCTTGACAGAGGTCTACGAGATCCCCAGAGATCGTCTCTACGTCACCTATTTTGGCGGAGACTCCTCCTTGGGGCTGAGTGCAGATGAGGAGTGCAGGGACGTATGGCTCCGCCTGGGGTAAGTGTGTTAGAGAAGAGATTCTGAGCAGCAGGTGCTGATGTTTCAGTCTCCATAGTCTCCCATATGCTCTTTAGTTGATGGGAATCAGATATAGGGGCCAAAAGTTGTGTTTTAAACTCATTTCGGTTCTGGTTTGTTTTGGCTGTTAAAAGTCGACTGGGCTCTGAGTGCTCTGGGGCACTTGACCTTTAAGCTGTTTCTCGTATGTTATCAGTCTGGGGGGCTGTGTACCTAAAACTGGCTGGCCTAGATGAAGTGTGTGAACGATCTCTGATCCTTAGCTTCCTCTCCATCATGAGCTGCGGAGAGTACATTCTCCTCTGAAAGCTAGCAATGGCTGCTTCAGTGTGAGGATGAAGCCATTGCAGAGAGCACTGCTGTGCTTTGGGAGCTTGTTCCAGGCTGTATGTGGGCTTTAGACCCAAGGCAGCCAGCTCTGCGCCACTGTTGGTGTTCAGCCTTGTCCTTTGTGGTCAGGTCTTAGCTCTGCTGGAATTCCCTCCAAGGAGGAAGGTGGCTCCACAGACCCAGTGGAGAGCCTGTCTCCGTCAGCAGGAGCCAGACTGAGTTTGCTAGCCATTCTAGGCAGTGAGTAGGATCCTGTCTGGTTTGGTCCAGCTTGTTCCTGCTAAGGAGAGTAATTCTGTGTCAACAGAAGCAAAGGAATCCTAACGTGTTTGGTTATTGAGTTTGTAGGAGTCAGAAAGGATTCCACCCTTCCAACTTCCTCTGTGATCTAGGCTACTATGTGCTTTCTGTGCATGCCCCAGCGCTGCCACCTCTGTTTGCCTTTCCAGGGTGCCTGCCAGCCACGTGCTTCCATTTTCATTGAAAGACAACTTCTGGGAGATGGGGGACACAGGTCCCTGCGGTCCCTGCACAGAGATCCACTATGACCACGTGGGTGGTGGCAGAAATGCTGCGGCACTGGTGAACCAGGGCAGCCCAGATGTAGTGGAGATCTGGAACCTGGTCTTCATGCAGTATAGCAGGTACCAGGCATCTGGTCTGAACTCCAGAGCCTTTCCCTCTTGTCTGACTCCAAAATCATACGTGTGTATTCTCAGACATCTCACTGCTTTCCAGGAGATGGCAGTACAGGAGCAAGAGGGAAGCTGTGGAGATGCATCCAGTGTGGCTCTTGGTCCCCTTTGCTTTATTTATCCTGTCCTCCTTCAATCTCTGCTGCCTATTCTCCCTCACTGCTGCATCCCAGAGGTCTCTTGAGGTCTGCAGCGGCCCGGAGAAACCTGCAGAAGGAGGAGAAGGCCTTGGGTCCCTGTGCAGGGAAGGCCTTTTTCCCTACGTTACAGTGTATCCTGACTATCTGATGGTCAGATCCTGGCTGCCTGACAGTGCCAAGGCAGGCTGCTGTTAGTCTTGGCCCTGAGCTTCCTTTTGTTGGGTCACCCGCTGTTTCCATCCCCTGTCACTCTCCCATTCTCTTTGACTCACCTGTTCCTTTTCTTTGCCCCTGAACTGACCCTTGCTTCTCTTTTGCCTTTTATTTTTCCTGGCTGGCTGACAGAGAGGTGGAGGGGAATCTGCTTCCCTTGCCGCAGCACCATGTGGATACAGGAATGGGCCTGGAAAGGCTGGTGACAATTCTGCAGAACAAACGCTCCAACTACGACACAGATCTCTTCACTCCCATCTTGGATGCCATTCACAAGGTGACGGTGCTTCTGCTCGGTCACAGCTAAGCAAAAGCTTCTTGAATGCAGACTGCTTGCCTGGTATCATAGTACAGCCTTCTCTACACGTTACTGTATTTTGAGACAGGAGGTGTCCAGCCAGGTCCAGAGCAGCTTTTTAGGGAAACTGGGGAGAATTACAGGCTGGAAATCCGCTGGGATATCAGCACTTCTGATCCGTTCTTCCTCCAAAGTTTCTTAAATTCCTCAATGCCAGGGCATTGGCTGACCTGTTAGGTGCAGAAATCTTGGTATATAATGCTCTGGAAGAATTTAATGAGTACATCTTAGATGCACAAGGTTCAGAGGTAGTTGAGAAGCACGATGTCAAGTGTAGCTGGCTGCCTCTTGCGTTGAAACTCTTCCTTCTGCAGCCATTAATTTCTGCTGATCTGTCTCCTTACTTTCTCTTTTAGAGCTGCAGGGGCCCCAGATACCAAGGTCTGGTTGGGGATGCTGATGTTGGGCGTGTGAATATGGCCTACCGCGTGGTAGCAGATCATGTGCGCACCTTGTGCGTGTGCATCACTGATGGCATCTACCCAGGCCTCTCTGGAGCAGAGTAAGGACATAAGGAAATGGCATGGGGTGGAGGGAGTTAGGTCTAGAAAGGAATGCGGACAGCCAGAGGGAGAGGTTTTGGCGTGAGCCCAAGATAGAGAGTGCACAAGCTTTGGGAGGACAGGAAGATGAGAGCTTGGCAGAGGTTCTAATCTGCAGGCTCATCCTTGGATGAGTGTAGAATGTGGGGAGCAGCTGGCCTGTGTCGATGGATCAGGCCAGAGGGGCTGTGTCGGGGGTGTGCTTGGATGTGGGAGCTGGGCAGGGATGCTCACATGGCTGCCTGGGGAATCCTGCTCTGCTTTCAGACTGGTGCTGCGTCGGATCCTGCGCAGGGCTGTCCGCTTTTGCTCTGAAGTCCTTCGCGCTCCACCTGGGCTCCTGGCCTCCCTGGTGCCTACCGTAGTGGAAGTGCTGGTGAGTAAAAACTGCTGCTTTGGGGGAAAAAGAGTATCTCACATGTCCTATTCAGCCCCACGTCCCTTTCCTTTATGCTGTCAGGAGACAATCTTGGATGTAAAGGAGCTCCAGGAGGGTGTATCTGGTGCTATGCATCACAGCAGTAAAAATCTCTTGTCTCCTGATCATTTGTGATGGGAGGGAGGGGGCCTAGTGTGACCAGCGGTACAGTCAGCACAAGTGTGTGTGTAAGTGTATGCAAGTGCATGTTGTTGTTTCGCGAGGGCGGTGGCTTCCAAGCTGTCATATCTGGTTAAAGCCATCTGAAATTGGTCCCTGTGAGTACTAACAGCATCCTAAAAGACAATGCTTTCTTCCTATTGTGAACGGATGTGTTTGCCAAGAGATGCTCTGCAGAGGCTAGCAGAGGTGGGTCACAGGGAGATAGCCAGGAGATGGCAGCTGTAAGCCCATGTGTGATTCTTCCCCTGTGCTTCTGTCCCTGGGGCTGTGCGCTGGGGCTCCCTTCACACTCACTTGCCTGAGAAACCTCTATAATGCTCGTGGCATGCTGTGAGATCCCTTGAGGAAAATGCTGAGGATGTTATCACTAACTGAGGCTCATTCCACAGGGAGATGCGTATCCAGAGCTGACGAAGAATGCAGACCAGGTGAGCAATGTGGAATCCCCTGCAAAGAAACCCCATCTCCCATTATCTTTGTGAAGCACTGCTTTCAGGGGCAGAAGTCAGCCCTTCCTTGGGACTTAGCTGGAGGAGTTTGCATAGCCTCCTCCATAACCATGTTCTCATTGGTGGGCTGAGATATGCTGGGAACATGTTTGTATCCCGGCCATGAAAAGTATGTGTGGCAGATTTCCTTGTGGGAGCTCTACTAGATCCTTACCAGGGACTGCTTGTCCTGGTATAAGGCAGCTGTTGCTCTAAAAAAGCTAGGGTAGCTCTTTTGTTGAGTGCAACTACAGCCTGTCCTAGCCTGGGTACCTTTTGTCCAAAGTGGATTGGTGATTTAAAGCTGGTCCTGGCTTGCTTCTGCTGACAGCAACTGTGACGAGCAATTTCTCTGGCTGTTCCAGCCATGCAATTTTAATTGGGTCACAGACGTGAATGTCTGACAGGGAGCATTTGTTAGCCTCCAGCCTTCCCCAGGTGGATGGTCAATATTTCCTTGACAGGAATGGTGATAGGAGGCACAATGACTTTGGCACTGTTTAGTATTGCATCGGAGCTGTGTTGTGACGGATACTTACAGAACAAAAAGGCTGGTTCAGGCAGACACAGGACCCCTGTTTAGATACCTGCTTGATGTGCCTTGAGCTGACTGTAGCAGGGAGCCCAGTGGTAGCAGGGCTGAGCTGAGCTGGGGAACTCCCTGAGGTGTTGTGGCTAACCCTTCTTCTGATCCTTGAGCAGATCATGGATATCATCAATGAGAACGAGGCAGCTTTTCTCTCCTCCCTCGAGCGTGGGAGGCGCATCATTGAGCGGACAGTGCAGCAGATGGAGCCCTCCACAAATTTCCCGGGTGAGTCTCCCTCCTCTGACAAGCTGCACTTAAAGATGATTTGATCCAGGTTCTCACAAGCATTGCAGTCAAAGCTGTGGTGGATGTCTGCCTCCCTCGCATGTTTTCCGTGACCTTCTAGCCCCAGACAGAGGAGCAGATGTTGCTCCTTTCTTCAGATTGTTGTTGTTTTCTAGTACTTTGTTCTCACAACAAACTAGGCACCAGGAGAGTTAGAAACATCCCCTTGCTGCTTTATTGACTGATTAACTGGGTCCTTACAAGACACCGCTGAAAGAAGGAGCTCAGGACCCAAACAGAGCAGCTGCCTGTCTAGATGTGCTGCGCTGAATTTTAGCAGGGGTGGGGCTGTGGGGCATCATTAATACTCAGTCCCATACAAGAAGAACTGGATGGCTTCTCTTCCCTTCCCCATTACCAGTGCAGCTGCACACAACACAGGTGAATCCAGTTACTAAGGCACACACTAGAGTGGTCCCATGCAAGCAAATCTTGAGATGGCTTTGCTTTCTGTGTTCACACGGAGTTCACATCCTTCTTTCTGTCCTACAGCTGAAGTAGCCTGGTCTCTCTATGGGAATTTGGGATTCCCTCTGGATCTGATTGACTTGATGCTTGAAGAAAAGGGAATCAGTTTGGATTCAGCTGCTTTTAACAAACTCGCTCTGGAAGATGCAAAGGTAAGAGGGAGACTCACAGTGTCAGAATAATTCAGAGCCTGCCTTCTCTCCTGTGAGCATGGAGGCAGAATTCCTTTCACTACTGAGGATCTTCGGGTGCACCACAGGGCCATGTGCCTTTTCCCTGACGGGGAGGTGGGTCTGAAACAGCAGTGGGATCACAATGCCTTTGCTTGTGGGTGTGGGACTGAGAAGTACTGGCTGGTACTACTGATCTTCAGATCAGTAGAAGTGTTTTATGATGCTGACTGTTGCTGGAGTGGAGGTTATCATAGAATCATATAGGTTAGGAATGTCCTTTGTCAGTCTTGTAGTCCAGCTCCTCACACAAAGCAGAGCCAGCTTAGCCCAAACAGCAAGTGATTTATGAAGTTTACAAAATTTCCTTGGTCTCTGTAGTGCTGGAATACTTGCACTGCCCACCCTGTGCAGTAATCAGTTCAAGGCCTTGCTCTCCTGAGCTTTAATGGCCTGGAAGTTTCACAGCTACACAGAAAGCTGTGCTGGGGGGGTTGTGTTAGCTGTTGCTTATGGCCTGTCTCAAGGCTAGCACAGGGTGGTATTGAGTGCTTGTGGGGTTTGAAGGCATGCGTTGGTTTAGTAGTAGCCTCCATCAGCCTGGATCTAAACAAGCCTTTTCCAGGAAGGTAGAAGAAGTTGTTCCTAGCCTTATAGCTCCAATTATCGGTTTGAGTGCCCCCAGGTATCTCCCATCTAACTGTGCCTTTGCTCTGCTGTAGCGGAAGGCTGGTGGAGGACAGGCAGGACAGCTGGAGGACGCAAACACGCACCTTGATGTGCATTCACTGGCTCAGCTGCAGAGCAACAACGTGCCTGCTACTGATGATTCTCCAAAGTACGCCTACACGCTTGGGCAGCACGGACAGTACGGTAAGTGGCCAGGTCCCGTCTGTAAGGCAAGCTCTGCCTGAGGGCGCTGGAATCCCTCACAAGGCTGCTTTTACTGCCTAACCTCATGCATGCAGAACATGTACTTTGTGGTTCAAACCTGTCCACCTTGCTGCTGCATCTTTTCTCTGCCCCTGTACCTCATCCCAAAGTAGGTGCTTTTCTTATTGCTGTTGGTGTGTCCCCAGGAAGGCTTTGGGCTGGTGACAAGGCTGTGAGCTCTGGGTTGTGTGCAGTGGTGAAGCAGGGACTTCTTGATTTCTGCTAGAGATAAGTCTGTCCCCAACAATTAGGCTTCTGGGTGTGTGCGCTAGGGACGATGAAGAATAATTACGCAAAGGCTTTAGGTAGTTGTTTAAAACAGTGCACTTGCTATTTCTTTGGCAGACCACTAGATGCCAGTGCAGGCTTTTTATCATTTAGGATAACGGCGGTTGCTGATGCTCTAGGGAAAGCATAAAGCTAAACCACAGAGAGTAAGAGGTGGTGTGGCTGTCACAAACAATTGGAGAGAGCTGTGTACAGCCAGCTCCCTCTTACCCGGTGTGCTGGGGGCAACCCACATTAAGCAGAAAGTGAGGCAATTCAAACTATATATACTACAGCAAGAGCATAATGGAGGGAAAAAAACCCAGCAGCGACACTGGCTGGAATCTCCAAGCTAGCACTGTCCCACCTCCTCAGTCACTGAATCAGAAGTAATTGAAGTTGGAGGGGATCTCTGGATGTCCAATCTCTTGATCAAAGGAACATCAGCTTCACAGTCAGACCGGTTTGCTCAGAGCCTTATCCGTCTTTAAGGACAGAGATCCCACAACCTCTCTGTGCCCTGTTCCAGTTCTTTATCACTCTTAGTGTGAAAAGTTCTTTTGCTTATGTACCACCAGAATTTCCTGTACTCTACATGTAGTCTCACAAATGCTAAATAGGAGCGAATAACCACTTTCCTGGACCTGCTGGCTATGTTTGTGTTCATACAGCCCAGCAGGCAGGCAGTCTTCCTTGCTGCAAGGGCACCCTGCTGACTTGTGTTCAACTTACCCCTGAGGACTCCAAGGTTTCTGTCAGTCCATTTCTGTAGCCTGCTGAGATGCCTCTGAAAAGCAGCCCTACTCTTCAATGTATCAGCCAGTCCCCACAAATTTATTGCCATACACAAGGAGGATATGAGTATATCCCATTTTGTCATGGGTAGTCATTAATGAAGATGTTAAATCATTTGGGCCCTAATATCAGCCACCAAGTAGCTCTACTAGTAACTGAATATCAGTCGAACATTGAACGGTTGAGCAATTCCCTGTGGGGCCAGCTGCCCAGCCAGTGATACACCCACGTTATGGTCCACCTGCCCAGTCCCTGTCACTCGAATTTGGCTTCAAGGAGGCTACAGGAGAGCATGTCAGAAACTTGCTATGTCAAGGAAGGTGACATCCCTGTCTTCCCTTGTCCACCAAGCCAGTCATTTCTTCATAAAAGGCAGTCAGGTTGGCCAAGCATGCAGCGTAGCAAGATGCAGACATATATGTGCCACATCTTGCTCTATCAGGCTCATGTCGAGTCAGATTGGGTGTCCTGGCCTAGTTACCTGCTACCCCGCAGGTCTGTCACTAGGTAAGTGAGGGGTGACTTGGTTCCAAATAACAGATCCTTTGTCCTTTCTGCCAATAGCTGTTCCTCTCCTACCAAGGCAAAGTGCCAGCTTTCAGTATAGACTGGGTATTGGCAGGGTTGGCATGGGGAATTGACCCCTCCTTTCATGTTGCAATCTGACGGGGTGTATGCACTAATTGCTGCCATATTCTTCTCCCTAATAGAGTTCAGCCCATGCCAGGCCACCGTCCTGATGCTGTACAGAGATCATTCTCTCCAGAAGGAGGTTGGGGCAGGGCAACGCTGTGGTGTCATCTTGGACAGGACTAACTTCTATGCAGAGCAGGGCGGGCAAGCCTCTGACCAAGGCTACATGATACGTTTAGGACAGCAGGTGAGACCCTTTGGTGTCTGAACCCAAGGCCGCCATGGATACTGAGGCCAGGCAGATTTCCCCAAGTGATGGGCTGTTTTACTGTGTTAATTTGCAAGCTGCTGACTCTTTACAGTTCCCTTGGCTTTGCCTCGGGGTTGGTGGAGTGAGGGAGAAGTAGCAGTAACTTCACAGAGGTGGACCTGCTGCTCTGGTTGTCTTTCTCAGCCTTTTGCAATTTCTTCTTGCTGGGCAACACTGGAAAGTCTTCTTTAATGTGCTGCACTCTTGCCAGCTGGGGTTGCAATGCAGAGAGAAGGCAATGATCAGAGAGCCCACAAGCTGAGTAACTTGTCTCTGGCCAGTCCTTGATGACTGCAAGCAGTGCCCAACTGAAACCCAGTCCAAAAACTCTTCTGTCTCCCAAAAGTGTCAGGGAGGACCTCCATCTCTGCAGCACGTTCTTCAACCTTGCCAGAGGGAGAGCTTTCACCCTCTCCTAGGAAGTTACGTGGGGTGCAGCTTTTTCTCCTTCCCACATTCCAGCTCTTGAGAATCACCCCTGGGCATTGATGCTGCCTTTTTAGCCTTGCAGAATGTGATAGTGCCTTGCTCAGCACTTCTCCTCAAGCTGAAGCGGGGATCAAGTTTCTCTCGCCAGCCAGTGAGGCAGAAATGGTACCTTGGATGCCTGAGACAGGTGCCTGGCAGCTGCTGTCCGTTTTCTCATGGACAAGCATCCTTGTTAGGAAAATTCATCAGCCTGGGGGTGTTGCTGCCCCTCCACTGCAAGCTGACAGCCCCAGCATGTTGTGCAGTGAGTGGCTGGATGCCGGGAAGGCCTGAGGCACTCTGGTTACATCGGCAGTAAGTTTGTCCCTGCTTTTCCCATCCCATCCTTGTCTTTTAGAGATCAATGGGGATTGTGTTTCCTAGTTGGATCAAGCAGGCACCTAGCACAGGTCTTTGGATGTTCCCTGTGTCCTAACTCATCTTTCTGTCTCTCTTTGCTCAGGACATACTGTTCCCTGTAGAATCGGTTCGTCTCTGTGGTGGTTACGTGATCCATGAGGTCACTGCTGTGGAAACCCTGCGTGCTGGGGACCGAGTGCAGCTCTTTGTGGATGAGGTGATAACTCACTGCTCTTAACCTTTTCCTAGCCTTGCCTTGAGAGTCTTTTGATGGCTTGAGTAACCTGGCCACAGCAGAGCCTTGTCCCTTGTATTCCTGAGACTGCTTTTCATTGTGATGTGCAGAGGGAAGGAGACCTTACAAGTAACTTCGTAATCTTCTGTGAGCCATTGGTCTGTCCAGAAGTCTCCAGCCTACCCTTTGCTGTTTTACAGAGGTGATCCCATGGGAAAAGTGGTTAAATCTGCCCTGTGACATAAATTCATCTGACAGCTGTGCTGCCCGTTGTTTTTCCCCTCCATCTTCTCCCACATGCAGCCTTTCCCTTATCTCTTCATGCCATCCCCTGCTCTCCCGAGCTGTGGAGAACCAGCGCTCCCTGCCAACTTGTCTGTGCTTTCAGGCCCAGCGGCTGGCCTGCATGACGAACCACACTGCTACCCACCTGCTGAATTTTGCTCTCCGCCACGTCCTGGGTGATAACACAGAGCAACGAGGGTCCCATGTGACAGCAGAGCGGCTGCGCTTTGACTTTGATACCAAGGTGACTCTGGACTTCGGTCGTCTTGTTCTCAGCAGTACCAACATCCCAGTACTGGCCTTCTCTCCAGGGATTTTTATCCTCTCACCATAATCACTCCTTTAGAGATAGGTCACGTTTTATCTGAGCAATGAAACTTGGCTCTCTGGAAGTCACTGGCTCTGTTTTGCATTGACCTGACTCTGAGCAGGACTTGCTGAGGGGATGAATGGGGATCAGAAGGGAAAGGACTTAGCAAGGCCAGTGGTCCTGGGACTGACCTGAGTAGTGTAAAGGGGTCTTTGAGAGATTCACCAGCTTGGCTGTGGCACATATCTAATGTCTGTGCTCGTCATCCAGGTGAGAGGGGTTGGGAACTGAAAGCTGTTGGGTCAGGCTGAGCACTGGCCATGGTAACCTGTCACTCATTGCAGCATCTCTCTTGAAGAGTTTGGTTGATGCTCTTGGATCAAAAATTCTTATCCTTCATGGGAGGAGGGGGTGGGAGGGTCATGATGCTCACAATTCCCTTTTACAAGTAGGGAAGATGAGATGCAGGGGGAGAGTGGTGTGCCCAAGCTGAGTTGCCTGGGGGCCCTGTCCCAGTTCTCCCTCCTTTGTTCTGTACCTCTCAGGAGGCTTCTCTGTAAGGTGGCTGATTTACTTCCTCAGGGCCCTGTGACTGTGGAGCAGCTGCAGCAAGTGGAGCAAGTGGTCCAGGATGTGATCAAACGAAATGAGGTTGTGCATATGGCTGAGGTCCCTCTCACGCTGGCAAGAAGAGTTCAGGGACTCCGTGCGCTGGATGAGGTATGACAGGATGGCAGTGCACATCTTCATGAGCCTTCTCC